>NC_088237.1:12124850-12424850 GCF_036934945.1 Oncorhynchus masou masou | reverse complement strand
CTTTGGGATGAATTGGAACGCTGACTGCGAGCCAGGCCTATTCGCCCAACATCAATGCCCAACCTCACTAATGCTCTTGTGGCTGAATGGAAGCAAGTCCGCGCAGCAATGTTCCGACATCTAGCGGAAAGCCTTCCCAGAAGAGTGGAGGCTGTTAGCTCCATATGAATGCCCGTGATTTTGGAAGGAGATGTTCGACGAGCAGGTGCCCACATACTTTTGATCATGTAGTGTATAAGGTATTAGAGTAACCTTGAATCTGGTACTATATTTTGTAAAATCTATTGATACATTATAAGGCTGGGATTACACAAAGCAACTTTCACCCAATGATATACTGAACAAAAATATAAACGTAACATGTAAAGTGTTGGCCCCATGTTTCATGAGCTGAATTAAAAGATCCCAGAAATTTTCCATACCCACAATTTTTTTCCCCATACTCTCAAATTTTGTGCACAAATTTGTTTACATACCTGTTAGTGAGTATTTCTCTCTTGCTAAGATTATCCATCCACCTGACAGATGTGGCATATTAAGAAGAGGACTAAACAGCATGATCATTACACAGGTGCACCTTGTGCTGGGGACAATAAAAGGCCACTCTAAAATGTGCAGTTCTGTCACACAACAAAATGCCACAGATGTCTCAAGCGTGCAATTCCTATTAATTGATCTTCCATAAGTCGCTTCCAACGTGTATGGGGTCATGTGGGCGAGCGGTTGTGAACAGAGTGTCCCATGTGCCCCATGTGAACAGAGTACCCCAATGCTCTGGATCGACGTGTGCTACAGAGTGTTCCAGTTCCTGCCAATATCCAGCGACTTTGCACAGCCATTGTAGAGGAGTGGGACAACATTCCATAGACCACAATCAACAGCCTGATCAACTCTATGCAAAGGAGATGTGTTGCACTGTCTGAGGTAAATGGTGGTCACACCAGATACTGACTGGTCCCTACCTTAGCCTATCTATGACCTAGCCTATCTATGACCTAGCCTATCTATGACCTAGCCTATCTATGACCTAGCCTATCTATGACCTAGCCTATCTATGACCATTCGATGCATATCTGTATTCACAGAAATATATCCTGAGATTAGGGCCTAATGAATTCATTTTAATTGTCTGGTTTCCTTATATGAACTGTAACTCAGTAAAATCTTTGAAATTGTTGCATGTTGCATTTACATGTGTATTCAGCAAGTTGCTTTGTGTACTCCCAATCTAAAACACTTATTTCCCTTATTTAGATTCACTAGTGTCTAAGATGAACTCAAACGTATTTCTTCCCAAAAAAAATAATTGACAAAGTTTTGGATGCAGATCAGATTTTGTAATGCCATTTTCATAAATCACCATAACAAGAGAAAGTCAATATTAAGAAAGTGTTCCTAATGTTTGGTATACTCAATACTCAGTGATGTGGATAGAAAGAGACCAAAAGGCATAAAGAGATGGAAGTAGTAGAGGGATAGAGAGGGAAGGAAAGGACACGTAGCTTCTGGGAAGAGAGGAGGAGAGTAGAGGCGAGGAGGAGAAAGAGAGTAGAGGAGAAAGAGAGTAGAGGCGAGGAGGAGAAAGAGGAGACGGGAAGAGAAGGAGCAGTAGATTCTCTGTGGTGGTTGCAGATGTCTATTCTTTGTCTCTCTTCCATTACGTTCCGTCACATCAGAGCGGTGTGGCCCAGGGTACAGCAGCTAAATTACCCTGCATGTCTGCCTGTATCACACGCATGGCTGCTCCCAATATGCATGCAGCACTAATCAACAACAAAGCCTAGTTCCACAATACAACCACACAAGGAACAATACAGTAACCAAACCATGCCAAATACTATGGAACACACTAAAATAACACATAAATAAGGCTCCTACCAGCACACAGGATATATCCAAGGTTGTAACCCTTCTCATTTACTGTATACAATAACACAATAGCACACAATACCTCCTTCTTGACAGTCTCCACACATCATGAGAATTCAAATATTTCCTCACAGCTTCTCATGGATGTACTTATTATCCACTTTGTATCCTTGGAATGTCAGATAATGAAAGGAAACTGAATTCTGTGCGTATCTGTATGCGTATTAGAACAGTCTAAAAGTCTGCCTACTGTTTAATGAGAGAAAGGCATAGAGACTGAGGATAGTGCACTAACACATGGGGAAAGGAGAGACAGAGAGAGAGAGAGAGAGACAGATGGGAAGGGAGTAAGAGAGAGGGAAAGAAAGAGAGGGAGA
This sequence comes from Oncorhynchus masou masou, assembly GCF_036934945.1. NCBI lineage: Eukaryota > Metazoa > Chordata > Actinopteri > Salmoniformes > Salmonidae > Oncorhynchus > Oncorhynchus masou. The sequence continues at coordinate 12,422,604 of NC_088237.1, read as the reverse complement.
GAAGGGTAGAGAGAGAAAGTGATAGAGAGAGGGAGAAAGATAGGTAGAGAGATTAAGCTAGAGAGAGAGTAAGAAAAAAAAGGGCCCTTTCCTATGACTGGCCACTCATCCACTGTCATCTATCGTCGTTAGGACCCCCTCTCCTCCATCTCTGTCCTCCTTTCCTCTATGTGCTGAGCTCAGTGCTACAGACTCTCTGTCAGAGGTGGGATAACAGGAGAGAAGAGGCCTGAGAGAGAGAGAGAGGGGGGGGAGACAGAGAGCAACAGAGAGAGAAGGAAAGAGAGCGAGAGAGGGACGGAGCGTGTCCTCATACATTTTGATGACACACACGGCTGCTCCCAATATCGGAGGGCGAGACACAACGTGCTATTGGTGAGACAGAGCGGTGGCACGTTCACCCGGGTGCCGCCTAACTGACAGCTTGACACGCCTCTGCCCATCACACTGCTGATAAGGACATCCATCCTCACTCACTGTAAAGGGGTTGCTGTGAATTTGACAGTAGTTTACAGGCACGCTCAGTGGCAAATAAAATTATGTATTTCATATTACATATTCCATATTACAGTACACCTACTGTGCGTATACAGTATCAAAGCAAATACTGTGTAATGACACACAGTACAATATCATATCTTACAGTATCTTACAAAAAAAAAAGTTAATGCTACCGTAATCAGAATGGATGAATGAAATTCATTGAGGGGAGGGGTTTGTATTTCACAATAATTTACTGTAATTACAAGGGATTGGTGCAAGCATGTTGGCCACTAGGTAAAGCGTTTACACATTACAGTATGTTAATGAATATTTAGTTTTCACACTTGCACTTCTAGAGGCCTTAAAGGCTTCCAAACTGGCAGTACCTACAGACCAAAATGCTACACCATTTAAGTAGAGACATGCTGCAACTCCAGTCTGTCCCCTATACAAACTGATGGGGACTTTAACCACACACATGTTAAATAGGCATAACATTCTTACTCACGGGTGCAACAAATATAGCCTATTATAAGACACGCCTCAAAATATGTTAATGAGCCAGTAACAACAACACCATGCACCTACTAGTAGTCAAAAGGTTTTTGGCGCTCCAAAGATACTGTACGATGCTGTTTTCTGTACCGTGGAATTACAGTATCATTTGAAATACAGCAATTCCTTCCCCGCCCAGAACATTTACACGCTATGCACCATAATTTACAGTACAGTACAGTACAGTACACACACACACACACACACACACACACACACACACACACACACACACACACACACACACACACACACACACACACACACACACACACACACACACACACACACACACACACACACACACACACACACACACACAGCCCAAGGCTTTCTGTAATACCCTCTGAAATCCAACCCACGTCATTATAATGTGTGTCAAGGCTTACAATCACCATTCTTGTTTTTATTTACCCAGGGGATCCGAGTACTGTATAGCAGGGCCAAGGTACTGTAACCGTTACACTCATGTCTAATGCATTTAAGCATGGCTGTTTACTGCATTCCAAACATGTGTAAAGGAGGCTGGTTGGTGTTGTTTTGTGTTGGTTTGTGCTGACTCTGCGGTGTTGAAATCTCGACAAGATGGAACTCTGGTCGGACCGTCTCGCTGCCAGACACCATTAGCATAGAAGAGCAGGAGACAGAGGTGGTACAACGGCCCAGCTGTGATTGACAGGTGCACAGACGACCCTGAGTCAACACACACGCTCACGCACAGACTAACAGGAAGACATGGGACTGACTCAGACCTAATGGTATAGATTGATGCCGCTGGATACAACCTGAGAAACAAGAAAGAGAGGAACAGAGAGAGAGCGGGATGTGTCAGAAATGCCCAGACGCTCCTTCTCAGGCTGTAGCAGACAACGGTTCTAATTGCGTCAATATATGAAAATGTCATGAAAATGTCATGGGCTGATATGGGACGGCGTATAGCAAGCCATATAGGTACAGAAAATCTCTTGGGATTGAATTCTGACAGACTAGACAGCAACACACACACGCGCGCACACACACATTATTCAAACAAAAAACCAGAGCAGAGCCGACTGGCAGACCATAAAGATGTTTAATGTAATGTAATGGAGGCCCCCGAATGAACTGAATCACAAACTTAGCCCTGACAATGACTGCCGCCAGCTAGAGAGTGGGACAGCTTAGTGCTCTGGGTTGTAAATCCACTATAGTGTCTCTGAGAGAGAACCTGGAGCTAGGGGTTAGCGCTTAGTCCACAGCGCTGAGGAAGAGAATAAGAGACGTTAGCCTGGTCCCAGATCGGTTTGTGTCGTCATGCCAACTCCTATGGTATGTTTGGCGTGACAGGGTCCATTGGAGTTGACAGGATGGCACAAACAGATCTGGAACCACAATAGAGTGAGTAGGGAGTGTTATTACCTCATGTATAGCCTCATGTATAGGTACATCCTCCACCCCTGGGTGATGCTGTGAATCTAGTTAGCGTAAAGACCATAGCGTAAGTCTGGTTTTACTACCTGATTATGCCATGTTAATTACCACATAATCAGAAAGAAACGTCAAACCGCGTTGTGAATGTCAGCCTGCTTTTCATCGCTGGGATTCGCAATAATCAGTAGAGAGGCGTGTCTGTTAGATTTCCACATTCCCCATTTTTAGTCTTTCTTTGCAGTCTTCAAGTAATGTCAACACTCTGTCAGTGACCTACAATGCCTCAGGCCTTTTCAAGGGAAGAAAACTGAGGAAATATCAAGTCTTGTATGAAGATCAAGTCTTTTGAATACGCTTTATCAGCACTGAGTGGCACAGAGCCGTCCTGCGTTCGGTTCGGTGAGGGGAGATCGTAGTGTACATTTACAATACAATACAATACAATTGCTGGCTTATCCTTTTGAATCTGACCCCCTCCATCCACAACATAATAACTGCCATGTTCAGCATATAGTTTGGGTGTACATTCAGTGTCGGAAACCTTTTGAAGTGGAGCGCAGATGAAAGCAAAGGCATAAGGACACCATCTCAGCGATGCCTCGGCTCTCTTGCAACACAGCTACAGAATATTCCGGAGAATGTTTGCCACTTTTATCAGCTTTAGGGTGCTAGACAAACTATTTCATTTGCTATTTCTCCTGCATTCTGTCCTCGCTCTCCTTTCCCTCTCACTGACATCCTCTGTTATGTCTCTTTGTCCTACATAGCTCAGTGAAACATTGTCTTGCTCCTCCTGCGTCCCAGCTGCCCAGCTAAACACCTGAACAAGCAGGGCCAAATTACCCACAAGCCTCTCTAGAGTTCCAATAAGGCACAGCCAGAGAGAAAAAAGTTTGTTCCAGATAGGTTATCCTCTGAGTCAGCAGAAACCGGCCTTGGTTGTCATCTCTCTCTCTTCCTCTCATGTTCTTTCTTTGCCCCATTTTCTCCCCCATTATTTCTCTGTCTCTCTTCTCTTCCACATTATCTCTCTCTTTCTCCCTTTCTCCTTCCACCAGACACAGACAAACAGACATGCACCACTTTCCAACAAGTGGAAGATTAATGATCCTCTGACTCCAAGATTAAATATCAAAAGCAAACTCTCACATCTCAACTCACCCTGCCAGATGCACTCCCCGAGTAATTGTCCAAAAAGTGGCGGAAAGAGAAAGCTATTACACCATACTAGACATTTTAAAGATTAATGGCTTTACAATGAAATGTCAACAGTCAATGTTGTATATAATTTGCATCCTCACTACTTCCTACATGGCATTATTAGGTGACTCATGTAGAGTCTGGGGCAGGATTTCACTTAGTTAAGTTGTCTTCCTAAAAGTAATATTACCTCAGCCCCATGCCGTTTAACAGTTTGCTGATAAAAGCCATTAGGAATGGATGTTTCGTAATGATTTCGAATTTAGTAGGAGGAAGTTAAGTAATAGTGTTTTTCTTTTCTAAAAGGAAGTTTATGTCACACCATGATCTGTTTCACCTGTCTTTGTGTTGTCTCCACCCCCCTCCTGGTGTCGCCCATCTTCCCCATTATCCCCTCTGTATTTAAACCTGTGTTCTCTGTTTGTCTGCTGCCAGTTCATCTTGTTTGTTCAAGTCAACCAGCGGTTTGTGTCTCAGCTCTTGCTTTTTCCAGTCTCTTTTTTCTCGCCCTCCTGGTTTTGACCCTTGCCTGTCCTGACTCCGAGCCCGCCTGCCTGACCATTCTGCCTGCCCCTGACCCCGTGCCTGCCTGCCGCCCGGTACCGTTGCCTCACCTCCGGTTTACTGACCCCTGCCTGCTTTGACCTCTCTATTGCCTGCCCTAGTTGGAATATTAATGCTATTGTTTTTTTTAAGTGGTCTGGGTCTTACCTGCCTACCTGATAGTTTAGGAACACTGCAAACATAACCAGGGATACACAATGAGCACAGAGGACACTCACAAAGAGAAAGCATATTTTATATGATGGGGGATGTGTCATCCAACCCAGTCCTAGCTCTGCAGTGCCAGGAAAGATCAGCCAATCAGCATGGAAGTAACTGTAAAATGTTCCAAATGTTTTCTTCCTCTGCCTATCTATACCGCAACACAATGTTAGCCTACCCATGGAATTGTTATTTTGACAATGTATCAGCCTCATATTGTGTTACCCCCATTGGGTGTTAGCTAAATATAGTCCCCATGGTGTGTGTGAGAGAGAAAGAGAGAAGCTTCCCCATGGCACTTCCGGCGCCGACAGAGATGGCCGCCTTGCTTCGCGTTCCTAGGAAACTATGCAGTTTTTTGTTTTTTTACGTGTTATTTCTTACATTAGTACCCCAGGTCATCTTAGGTTTCATTACATACAGTCGAGAAGAACTACTGTATATAAGATCAGCGTCAACTCACCATCAGTACGACCAAGAATATGTTTTTCGCGACGCGGATCCTGTGTTCTGCCTTACAAACAGGACAACGGAATGGATCGCATGCAGCGACCCAAAAAAACGACTCAGAAAAAGAGGGAAACGTGGTGGTCTTCTGGTCAGACTACGGAGACGGGCACATGGTGCCCCACTTCCTAGCATTCTTCTTGCCAATGTCCAGTCTCTTGACAACGAGGTTGATGAAATCCGAGCAAGGGTAGCATTCCAGAGGGACATCAGAGACTGTAACGTTCTGTGCTTCACGGAAACATGGCTCACTGGAGAGACGCTATCCGAAGCGGTGCAGCCAACGGGTTTCTCCACGCATCGCGCCGACAGAAACAAACACCTTTCTGGTAAGAAGAGGGGTGGGGGTGTATGCCTTATGGCTAACGAGGCATGGTGCGATGAAAGAAACATACAGGAACTCAAATCCTTCTGTTCACCTGATTTAGAATTCCTCACAATAAAATGTAGACCGCATTATCTACCAAGAGAATTCTCTTCGATTATAATCACAGCCGTATATATCCCCCCCAAGCAGACACATCGATGGCTCTGAACAAACTTTATTTAACTCTTTGCAAACTAGAAACCATTTATCCGGAGGCTGCATTCATTGTTGCTGGGGATTTTAACAAGGCTAATCTGAAAACAAGACTCCCTAAATTTTATCAGCATATCGATTGCGCAACCAGGGGCGGAAAAACCTTGGATCACTGTTACCCTAACTTCCGCAACGCATATAAGGCCCTGCCCCGCCCCCCTTTCGGAAAAGCTGACCACGACTCCATTTTGCTGATACCTGCCTACAGACAAAAGCTAAAAAAAGAAGCTCCCACGCTGAGGTCTGTCCAACGCTGGTCCGACCAAGCTGACTCCACACTCCAAGACTGCTTCCATCACGTGGACTGGGACATGTTTCGTATTGCGTCAGATAACAACATTGACGAACACGCTGATTCAGTGTGCGAGCTCATTAGAACGTGCGTTGAAGATGTCGTTCCCATAGCAACGATTAAAACATTCCCTAACCAGAAACCGTGGATTGATGGCAGCATTCGCGTGAAACTGAAAGCGCGAACCACTGCTTTCAATCAGGGCAAGGTGTCTGGTAACATGACTGAATACAAACAGTGCAGCTATTCCCTCCATAAGGCTATCAAACAAGCTAAGCGTCAGTACAGAGACAAAGTAGAATCCCAATTCAACGGCTCAGACACAAGAGGCATGTGGCAGGGTCTACAGTCAATCACGGACTACAGGAAGAAATCCAGCCCAGTCACGGACCAGGATGTCTTGCTCCCAGGCAGACTAAATAACTTTTTTGCCCGCTTTGAGGACAATACAGTGCCACTGACACTGCTTGCAACGAAAAAATGCGGTCTCTCCTTCACTGCAGCCGAGGTGAGTAAAACATTTAAACGTGTTAACCCTCGCAAAGCTGCAGGCCCAGACGGCATCCCCAGCCGCGCCCTCAGAGCATGCGCAGACCAGCTGGCTGGTGTGTTTACGGACATATTCAATCAATCCCTATACCAGTCTGCTGTTCCCACATGCTTCAAGAGGGCCACCATTGTTCCTGTTCCCAAGAAAGCTAAGGTAACTGAGCTAAACGACTACCGCCCCGTAGCACTCACTTCCGTCATCATGAAGTGCTTTGAGAGACTGGTCAAGGACCATATCACCGCCACCCTACCTGACACCCTAGACCCACTCCAATTTGCTTACAGCTCAAATAAGTCCACAGACGATGCAATCTCAACCACACTGCACACTGCCCTAACCCATCTGGACAAGAGGAATACCTATGTGAGAATGCTGTTCATCGACTACAGCTCGGCATTCAACACCATAGTACCCTCCAAGCTCGTCATCAAGCTCGAGACCCTGGGTCTCGACCCCGCCCTGTGCAACTGGGTACTGGACTTCCTGACGGGCCGCCCCCAGGTGGTGAGGGTAGGTAACAACATCTCCACCCCGCTGATCCTCAACACTGGGGCCCCACAAGGGTGCGTTCTGAGCCTTCTCCTGTACTCCCTGTTCACCCACGACTGCGTGGCCACGCACGCCTCCAACTCAATCATCAAGTTTGCGGACGACACAACAGTGGTAGGCTTGATTACCAACAACGACGAGACGGCCTACAGGGAGGAGGTGAGGGCCCTCGGAGTGTGGTGTCAGGAAAATAACCTCACACTCAACGTCAACAAAACAAAGGAGATGATTGTGGACTTCAGGAAACAGCAGAGGGAACACCCCCCTATCCACATCGATGGAACAGTAGTGGAGAGAGAAGTTTGTGAGTGCTTTTGGTGACAAGCCGAATTTCTTCAGCCTCCTGAGGTTGAAGAGGCGCTGCTGCGCCTTCTTCACGATGCTGTCTGTGTGAGTGGACCAATTCAGTTTGTCTGTGATGTGTATGCCGAGGAACTTAAAACTGCATCCTTATGTAATACATGTATCACTACCATCACTCATTCATATATCCTTATGTACATATTCTTTATCCCCTTACACTGTGTATAAGACAGTAGTTTAGGAATTGTTAGTTAGATTACTTGTTGGTTATTACTGCATTGTCGGAACTAGAAGCACAAGCATTTCGCTACACTCGCATTAACATCTGCTAACCATGTGTATGTGACAAATAAAATTTGATTTGATTTGATTTGATGGCTCTCCACTATCTCCCTGAGCTAGCAGGATGCCTTTGGTTATTTCCATGTGAGGAGTTGAAGTTTTTCCCTCCTTCAGACTGCAGGTAGAGTCTGCTCCTCTAGATGAACATATACCAACAGGATGAAAGAGGCTTTCTGTTGGTCTGGTTCTCTGTACACCCTGCCGTGTCAACAGAACAGAGCAGAGACAGCAGGACAGGTCTCAGATCAGCCATATATGTCTACTCTTCTCTAATTAGAGTTCTGACAGCAGTTAGTCACTGATCCACTGATAGCATTAAGATTTCCCTTCACTGGAACTAAGGGACCTCGCCCAAACCATGAGCAAGGCCCCCAAGCCCAGATTCGTCTGTCGGACTGACAGATGGTGAATCTTGATTCTTCCCTCCAGAAAACGGGTTTCCACTGCTCCAGAGTCCAATGGCAGTGAGCTTTACACCACTCCAGTCAACGCTTGGCATTGGGCATGGTGAGCTTAAGCTTGTATGCAAACAGTTCTTGAACTGACATTGCTTCCAGAGGCAGTTTGGAACTCGGTAGCTGTTGCAATCGAAGACAGACAATTTTTACACGCTCTGTGCTTCAGCACTCGGCGGCCCTGTTCTGTACACTTCATGTGTAAAAAATGTATACAAATAGAAAAACGGAAATATCACATTTACATCAGAATTCAGACCCTTCAGGCCAGTAGGAGGCGCCCTTTCCTCTGGTCTAAAAAAATATCCCAATGCTCCAGGGCAGTGATTGGGGACATTTCCTTGTGTAGGGTGCCGTCTTTCGGATAGGATGTTAAACTGGTGTTGTAACGACGTTCTTCTGTTGAAGGAGGAGCGGACCAAAATGCAGCGTGGTGGTTACTCATGTTTAATGATGGAAAATGACTTGACATGAAAATACTGAAATGTACAAAAACAACAGACGGAAACGTGAAAAAACTATACAGCCTATCTAGTGAAACTAAACACAGAGACAGGAACAATCACCCACAAAACACTCAAAGAATATGGCTGCCTAAATATGGTTCCCAATCAGAGACAACGATAAACACCTGCCTCTGATTGAGAACCACTCCAGACAGCCATAGACTATGCTAGATACCCCCACTAAGCCATACACCCAACACCAAACAACACCCCAAGACAAAACACACTACAATAAACCCATGTCACACCCCGGCCTGACCAAATAAATAAAGACAAATACAAACTTCGACCAGGGCGTGACAGAACCCCCCCCCCCCCCTAATGTGCGGACTCCCGGAAGCACACCAAAACCATAGGGGAGGGTCTGGGTGGGCGTCTGTCCATGGTGGCGGCTCCGGCGCAGGACGTGGACCCCACTCTATCAATGTCTTAGTCCCTCCTCCTCGCGTCCTTGGATAGTCCACCCTCGCCGCCAACCATGGCCTAGTAGTCCTCACCCAGAACCCCACTGGACTGAGGGGAAGCTCGGGACTGAGGGGAAGCTCAGCACTGAGGGGAAGCTCAGCACTGAGAGGAAGCCAGCACTGAGAGGAAGCTCAGGCAGGTAGTTCGATCCGGCAGATCCTGGCTGGCTGGCGGTTCTGGCAGATCCTGGCTGACTGGCGGATCTGGAAGAACCTGGCTGACTGGCGGATCTGGAAGATCCTGACTGACTGGCGGATTTGGAAGATCCTGGCTGACTGGCGGATTTGGAAGAGTCTGGCTGACTGGCGGATCTGGAGGAGTCTGGCTGACTGGCAGATCTGGAAGAGTCTGGCTGACTGGCAGATCTGGAAGAGTCTGGCAGACTGACGGCTCTGGCTGCTCCATGCAGACTGGCAGCTCAGGCAGCTCCTGGCAGACTGGCAGCTCCTGGCAGACTGGCAGTTCTGGCTGCTCCATGCAGACTGACAGCTCTGGTTGCTCCATGCAGACTGACAGATCTGGCTGCTCCATGCAGACTGACAGATCTGGCTGCTCCATGCAGACTGGCAGCTCTGGCTGCTCCATGCAGACTGGCAGCTCTGGCTGCTCCATGCAGACTGGCAGCTCTGGCTGCTCCATGCAGACTGGCAGCTCTGGCTGCTCCATGCAGACTGGCAGCTCTGGCTGCTCCATGCAGGCTGGCAGCTCTGGCTGCGCTAAACAGGCAGGAGACTCCGGCAGCGCAGGAGTGGAGGAAGGCTCTGGCAGCGCTGAACAGGCGGGAGACTCTGGCAGCACAGGAGAGGAGGAAGGTTCCGGCAGCGCTGGAGAGGCGAGGCGCACTGTAGGCCTGATGCGTGGTGCTGGCACTGGTGGTACTGGGCCGAGGACACGCACAGGAAGCCTGGTGCGGGGAGCTGCCACCGGAGGGCTGGTGTGTGGAGGTGGCACAGGATGGGCTAGACCGTGAAGGCGTACTGGAGATCTTGAGAGCAGTGCTGGCACAGGACGTGCAAGGCTAGGGAGGTGCACAGGAGGCCTGGTGCGTGAGGCTGGCACCATCTTCACCAGCCGACTAACACGCACCTCAGGACGAGTATGGAGCGCTGACCCAGGTGCCATCAAATCCCCGACACGCTCCGTCGGGCGAATTCCATGCTTAAAGCACCAACACAGCAACTCCCTCATTTCTCTCTCCTCCAATTTCCCCATTAACTCCTTCACAGTCTCTGCTTCGCTCACTTCCAACACCAGCTCTGGTTCTGGTCTCCTCCTCACGATAAACAGGGAGAGTTGGCTCAGGTCTGACTCCTGACTCTGCCACACTCTCCCTGAGCCCCCCCCCCAAGAATTTTTTGGGGCTGACTCTCTGGCTTCCATCCGCGTCGCCGTGCTGCCTCCTCATACCGGCGCCTCTCCGCTTTCTTCGCCCCCAGTTCTTCTTTGGGGTGGCGATATTCTCCAGGCTGAGCCCAGGGTCCTTCTCCGTCCAATTCGTCCTCCCAAGTCCATTCCTCTCTTTGTTGCTCCTGCTGTTGCTGTTGCCTGCTACCACGCTGCTTGGTCCTGTTGTGGTGTGTGATTCTGTAACGGTTCTCGTCTTTCGAAGGAGAAGCGGACCAAAATGCAGCGTGGTGGTTATTCATGTTCTTTAATGAAATGAACTAGACATGAAATAACTAACAATACAAAACAACAAACGGAACGTAAAAACCTATACAGCCTATCTGGTGACTACAAACACAGAGACAGGAACAATCACCCACGAAATACTCAAAGAATATGGCTGCCTAAATATGGTTCCCAATCAGAGACAACGGTAAACATCTGCCTCTGATTAAGAACCACTCCAGACAGCCATAGACTATGCTAGATACCCCCACTAAGCCACACACCCAACACCTAACAACACCCCAAGACAAAACACACTACAATAAACCCATGTCACACCCCGGCCTGACCAAATAAATAAAGACAAACACAATATACTACGATCAGGGCGTGACAGCATGTGTGTATGTGCACTCCGTACATTTAGCCACATCACATCAATCTCCCATCAGTACTGGGGAAAATTATCCAATATGTTCATTAGAGGGGCTTATAGTGGCTTCAGTTTCAGTGTGTTTCTATACCCAGCCTGTTCACCTCGAGCCTCTCTCAAAGTATTCTCCTGCCTCAGCCGGCAGCCAGATAAGACATTAACAGTCCATATGTTACAGTGCCAGGCATGCAATGTGTCGACACACGACAAGATAGTGTCCACATCTATGAGTCGCGTCTGCTCTCTTCAACAACCAAGCGCGACAGCATGATAACCTTCTCACTCTACCTCAACAGTTCTCATTCTCTCTCCTCTGTTCTTCCTCTCGCTCTCTCCCCACGATATCAACAAACATACTGTGTGCCTCTATCATTTATCATTCTACCTCTCTCCTTCTCTCACCTTCCACTTTGTCTCCTTGTCCTTCTCTCCCCTGCCTCTCCTCTTCCTTTCCTTTCCTCTCCATCTCCTATTCTCCTTCTCTCCCCCCGCTCTTACTGTGTATCTCTAATTCTTTCTCTCCATCACTCTCCTCCACCTCCCCTCTCTAATTCTACCTGTCCTCTTCGGATGACTGTTTTTCTCTCTAACGTCCGTCTCTATATACCCCTCTCCTTTTCTCCCTAAAATCCATCTCTCTCCCTCTACCTATCCCTACCTCTCTCCGTTCGCCATGTACCTTCTTAGTGGTTCTGGTTGGTTGCAGAGGTAGCTGGTATGAATCGTTTCTCTTCCATCCAGGCTGTTGCTGCCAGCCTGTTTACTGTATGCTAATTAGACAACTCAAGAGGGTAAATATCATCCTGGGTACCACATCTGACAATATCAAGAGTGCACACAGACACATCGACATACACTCACAGCCATCCTGTTTGTTTGTTGGCTACCCTGGGGATGGTTGCTAGCGTGGCGGACACAGTGTGAATCAAACTAATTAATCCTGGGGAGGAATACCTTGCAAAGTCTTTCTCTCTCAGTGTGTGTGTGTGTATGTGCGTGTGTGTGTGTGTGTTTGTATGTGTGTGTTTACCAATTGGCTGAAACACTTGCAGGAGTCGAGTAGGACTCATTATCTTATCCCTTCTGCCTTCAAACCAAATCAAAGCTTCAGCTTCTAACAGAAATACACACTCCAATATCTCTGCCAAATCTGCCTCACTCTGATCCAGGTCTAGTACTGTGTTTTACCTAAATGTTACCTGCTTGGTTCATGTACTATACTAAATACTGCCAATGCACTGCACTGTATTGCCAAAGCTCCACCACGTCACCGCTCCTGTCCTCTGAGGGTGGAGTAGTAGTGTACTGGTTGTTTATCATACACTCTAATATTAATCTACAGCTAAATAACTGAGTGTGATTGGGGAGAGACAGGGTGTAGAATGCTTGAATGTGTAGTGAGAGCAGAGCAATTGGGGCAGAATGGTGTCCTAATGGAACCTAACATATCACTCTCTGGTCGAGGGCTGCTCCTCCTCAACACAAAGTTGTCCTTTACAGATGTTGACATCATGTGCATTCCAGTTGCTGAATGAAAGTTTAGAAGATGACAAACCATTTCTGTGCAGACCGCGTTTTGTGCACGGGGGCATTGTCATTCTGAAACAGGGAAGAGCCTTCCCTAAACTATTGCCACAAAGTTGGAAGCACAGAATCGTCTAGATTGTCATTGTATGCTGTAGAGTTAAGATTTGCATTTACTGGAACTAGGGGGCCTAGCCCGAACCATGAAAAACAGCACCAGACCATTATTCCTCCTCCACCAAACTTTAGAGTTGGGGCACTATGCATTGGGGCAGATCGCGTTCTCCTGGCATCCGGCAAACCCATATTCGTCCGTCGAACTGCCAGATGGTGAAGCATGATTCATCACTCCACAGAACGCATTTCCACTACTCCAGAGTCCAATGGGGGTAAGCTTTACACCACTCCAGCCGATGCTTGGCATTGTTCATGGTGATCTTAGGCATGTGTGCAGTTGCTTGGCCATGGTCCCATCTCATGATGCTCCAGACAAACAGTTATTGTGCTGACATTGCTTCCAGGGGCAGTTTGGAACTATGCAGTGAGTGTTGCAACCGAGGACAGACTATTTTTTACGCTCTACACGCTTCAGCACTCGGCGGTCCCATTTTGTGAGCTTGTGTGGCCTACCACTCTGCGGCTGAGCCGTTGTTGCTCCTGGACGTTTCCACTTCCCAATAAAAGCACTTACAGCTGACCACGGCAGCTCTAACTTATTGGAAAGGTGGCATCCTATGACCACGCCATGTTGAATGTCACTGAGCTCTTCGGTAAGGCCTTTCTCCTGCCAGTGTTTGTCCATGGAGATTGCATAGCTGTGTGCTCAATTTTATACACCTGTCAGCCAAATACTTATGTATATATAGTGTAGTTTCAGAACGTTGAAGTCAGGTACATTTCAGGACATTGAAATTAGGTGCATATCAGGTGCTGAAGGAAAGATTATAATATGTATTTTACAAACGTTAAAAATACAAATATTAGAGCCGCAATTCAACTGCTATACATTCTCAATTAAACAGGCATTATATCACAATAATTTTTCACACCTCAACAATAGAGAAGAGCCAAATGAAGATTGCAACAAAAATGTATTATTGCTCCGATCTATATTATTAGGGATGTGCAGTTCAAGAACGATTCATACTTTTTACTGACTTGAGAGTCATGATTTGTTTTTTCATAGTGACTAGTTATTTTTGTTCGTTTGACCTGCTGGCTGCAATGAATTCTACAGCAGGGTTAATATGTGCTCTTCTGTCTCAGCAACTCTGGAGACGTGCTCCATCCAGCAACTGTCTATCATGTACGCGAGGGAAAATAGATCAGCATAGAGAAGAAAAAGCAATGTTTAGAACAATGGAGGCTCCACAGAGGAGGAAGAGGGGGACCATTCCAACTCAATGAATATCAGAAAGAAAATAATAGTGAAACATAAAAAATAAAAAAGGATTAAAAAGGTCTACACCATGGTGTAGCCAGAGGACAGCTATTTTCCATCCTGCTATGGCTACATTTACTTCAACAGAAAACCTAGGAGGCTCATGGTTCTCACCCCCTTCCACTGACTTGCACAGTAATTAGGATAACTTCCGGAGGATGTCCTCCAATCAAAGCTCTTGCAGAATGAACTGACATGTTGTCAATGCAATCAAAGGATCAGATAATTAATCCAGTCTGGAAAGCATAAGCTACAGTTAGCTAGCACTACAGTGCATAACATGTGGTGAGTAGTTGACTCAAAGAGAAAGTTTTGAACAAATTAATTTATTCAAAAATTAAGGAGAAGCAGCAGCGAGAGACAGAAAGAGTGAAATTGAGAGATAGCTATATTCATTGCATCTTTTTTTTCGCTTTCACTTTCACATACTTAGCTAGTGAATGCAGCTAGCTAATTAAGCGTACTCTAACACCTGTCTCAAACAGAGAGGAATACTATTTATGTTAGCTAGTTGGCTAAGGCTATCCAACACTGGAACTCTTCCAAGTTAAGCTTTCAGTTTTATTAATTTATTGCCACCGGGGCCCGCCAGTGCTGCTAAACTGCTTGCTGTACACTCTACTGCGTGATTGTAGCGAGTTTACTAATGCATTAGTTTATAGGACCTATATAGACTATGATGTTAGCTAATATGGTGACAATGACAACAATGTAGGCTGTGTGTAGTGGTTAGTGGTTATGGTATGAAGGTTTGGCTTGGAAAGTTGTTGTTTTTTGCCCGGTCACAGACAGCTGTTGTGTTGTACACTGTAGTCCACAAGAGAAGGGGAAAGGTAGGAGGAGGAGAGTGCGTAGATGTGAAAAGAGATGATGCTGTTTGTATGTGGCTGCTATGAAAGTAAATTGTGTGTGTGGGTGATCAGGCTATATTCATTCTGTCAAATCAGTTGAAAATGTTTCTTAACAGAATGAAACGGGGATAAACCTACCTGAATTTGTCCAATCGAAACTCTCGTTTGCAACGGATCACCTAGATTCAGGCAAGAGTTGCAAGGCGGTACTGAATGTGTCACTGTCTGTCATCTTGATTACTCCCATTTGTTTCTATACCTGTTATAATGAATTGATTATGGAAAGTTATGAAATACATAACTTTGTAGAACCAAAACATACCTCCTCTCAAAAAACTTCAACTCAGGAATGAATTGTTTTCGGGGCTGCAGTTTGCGACCTAATATTTTGCGTATTACTCTCACGGCAGTCAAGCAATGCACTCCTCCATGTGTCGTTCATAATCTAGCCCTGTTGTGGCCATCACAAATAGACCTTGTTTAAACTATATTAACAAATCATCTTCTTTTTATGCCCAGCAATCCACAAAGATACATTGTTTAAAGCACATTTTTACAAGTGTCATGTAGTAAATAAACACCATACTGTGAAGGACATATGAACGTGAGGCTTGTAGAATCATTACTCTTTCGAGTTTTCAGTTCATCGTTTGCTGGTAGGGGTGTGTTCCGAGCATTACTGACTGAAATGAACGAAAGGAGTCAAAACAATTCTTATTCTCACTGAACGACTCAAAAAGATTAGATTCGTTTAAAAGAGACAAACTTCCCATCACTATATCACATACAGCCAGGTACATCTTTTAATAATATATATTAGTCAATATTTTAATTGAAATATTAAGTGTTTTAATTTCATATTACGTAGCAAAATGTATGATATTTAAAAAATATATACTTTTGCTTCAACTCTGACAGCAATGATTTTTAAATCTATCCAAAGTTTTAAAAATTAAACCAACAGAACAGTTAAATTACAATAACATTCTGAGTAACATTCAGATTTTTTTTGTGGTTGCTATGACTGTGATATGTTGTTGTTTTATGTACTTTAGTTGAATGCACTGACTGTAAATCAATATGGAAGAGCGTCTGCTGAATTACCTAAATGTAAACACTTGTAAAGCATGCTGGGTATTATTTAAATATGCATCGCCCCCAAACAAGTACACATTTGATCAGTGAGGACCAGATCCAATTCTGAACAAACCATAGATGTCTAGGCTATGTTTCACAAGTTTGAACATCAAAGTACATTACAACACAGTAGACCACAGAAGAGTAAAGTCCATTACAGTATGTTAGAGCACAGTATGGTAGAGTTTAATTCAGAGCAGAGTAAAGAAAAGTAGAGTACAGTATAGTTTAATTCAGTAGAGTACACTAAAGAACAGTATAGTTTAATTAAAATCAAATGCATTTTTAAAGGCCTTTTTCATCAGCAGATGTCACAAAGTGCTTATACAGAAACCCAACCTAAAATCCCAAACAGCAAGCAATGCAGATGTAGACGCACGAGGGATAGGAAAAATTCCCTAGAAAGTCAGGAGCCTATGAAGCAACTTATAGAGGAACCAACACTTTTGCAAAGAAAAGGAAAGTAGATAATGAATGTAGGGTGTTCCAGCAAGAGTGGACATCAAAATACGTCTTTATTGAGGTATCAGGGAAAGCTGTGTGCTTAGTATACAGAGAGCATCGCTGTCTTGAAAGACTACAACTTGTCCCGACACTTCCATATGAAGCAGCGAAATATAGGAACATGTCTTCTGAGCAGAGGGCAAGAGCATCAAAAGAGTTGCTTTCTCAGTTGCAAAAGCAGCAAGGAATTTTAACAAAACTGCATTCCGCAAACAACGAAATTGCGAGAGCTAGCTATTGTACTGGCCCACAAAATTGCTAAACATAACAAGCCCTTCGCTGAGGGCAAATTTATTAAAGAATGTTTCATTTACAAAGCAGCAATACTTTGCCCTGACAGGAAAGAGCTGTTTGAAAATGTTTCCCTGTCAAGATGAGCAGTGACACGGCGTGTTGAGGACGTCACAGAGAATATGTCACAATAGTTGGAAGACAAGGTAAAGGATTTCACCCATTTCTCCTTGGCCCTGGATGAGAGCAGTGATGCACATGACATGGCACAGTTGTTGATATTCTTACGAGGCATAACCCCAGACTTTGAATTTACACAGGAGCTTGCTTCAATGTATTCAATGAAGAGCACAACGACAGGGAAAGATGTATTAGTGTGGGTTTATAAGTGTGTGGCCAAGCTGGGACTGAGTTTTGAAAAGTTATCCAGTGTGACCACTGATGGCCCAAACTTGACAGGAAAAAACGTTGGCCTTTTGAAAACGATACAAGATCAAGTAGCTGAGCTGAACCCAGATCAGTTTTTATTCCTGCATTGCATTATTCATCAGGAGGTGCTTTGTAAATGTGTTCTGAAAATCAGCCATGTTGTGGATACAGTCACTAAAGTTGTAAACTTCATAAGAGCAAAATCTTTAAACCACAGGCAGTTTGTCCCACTGTTGGAAGAGACAGAGTCGGGTCATGCAGATCTCCTCTACCACACAAACGTGAGATGTTTGGGGAAAGTGCTTAAAAGGGTGTGGGACCTGAATGCTGAGATTGCTGTGTTTGTGCAAATGAAAGGAAAATATGTGCAAGATAAAGAATGGTTGGCTGATTTTGTCTTCACCGTGGACATCATGGCCCTCATGAATGAACTGAATTACAAACTACAAGAGAAGGGCCTTTTTGCACATCAGATGTACAGCCTTGTCAAAGCCTTCAAGAGACAATTACTCATCCTGACTCACCAAGTAGAAGCCAACAATCTCACTCACCTTCCGACACTACTAGACTGTTCCCTATCAGACGACAAGCAGGAGAAATATACATCGCTGCTGCGTGCTTTGAACGGTGAGTTTTCTCGTCGTTTTGAGGATTTCAAAGTGTTGGAAAATGACATGCTGTTGGTTTCCTCTCCTTTCACCTTCAATGTGGATAACGCTCCCACTGACCTGTAACTTGAGCTTATCGATCTTCAGTCTGATGATGTGATTAGAGAACTATTCAAATCAATGTCATTGACGAGGTTCAATGCATCTCTTAATGATCAAAACATTCCAAAGATTATGAGTCAAGCTCAGAAGATGTTTGTACTGTTTGGGTCAACCTATGTATGTGAACAGACATTTTCAGTGATTAAATATAACAAGTCAAGGCACAGATCATCTCTTACTGACTCTGACCTCTCAGCAATCCTGCGCAGAGCGACATCAGAAACTATACCTGACTTCACTGCTCTAGTTAATGCCCATCAGAGACTTCACTCCTCACACTGATTGAGTAGTTTAAATGTAATGTTGAGCTCTCTCTCTCTTTCTTGAGTTTTTGTGCATACCCATTAAGAGTTCTGTCCGTGGGGTTGCATGCAGAGTGTACTTTTCCCTCTGTGTAGTTCATTGCATGTGTAATAATGAAAATACCTACCAAAATGAGAACATGGATGTTGTTTATTTCTGTGCATGTTAAAAAAGTAAGATAAGTAGCATATATGGATGTGATTTACAGTAGATATATCTGTCAACACAGTCATACATTTGATTTATAATCCTGATGTATGATTCTGGCCCGCGATGGCAAAAATATATTCAAAATTATATTCTAATGTGGGCCTGCATGGAAAATAATTGCCCAGGCCTGTTGTAGAGGGAGCAGCAGGTCAGTGCCTCAGGAGTATATATCAGTTGGCTTTTCATAGCCGAGAATTCAGAGGTTGATACAGCAGGTGCGGGAGAGAGAGCGAGAGGGAGAGTTGAAAACAGCAGGTCCAGAAAAGGTAGCACGTCCAGTGAACAGGTCAGGGTTCCATGGAGCAGCAGCACTACCAGGTGGACTGGGGACAGCCAGGAGTCATCAGGTCAGGTAGTCCTGAGGCATGGTCCTAGGGCTCGGGTCCTCCGGGAGGGGAGAGAGAGAGAGAGAGAGAGGATTAGAGGGAGCATACTTAAATTCACGCAGGACACCAGACAAGACAGGTGAATTAAACCAGATGTAATAGGCTGACCCAAGCCCCCTGGCACAGACTATTGCAGCGGAGATAATGGAGGCTGAGAGAGCAGGGTCTGAGGACACTGTGGCCACCTCCGACAAATTATTGCCACCTAATAATCTGCTGCTATAATTCAGTAGGATACAGTACAGTATACCACAGTTTAGTTTAATTCAGTAGAGTACAGTTTAGTTCAGTATTGTAGAGTTTAGTAGGGTACAATACACTACAGTATGCTTTACTTTGCTGTACTCTAGTGTGCTGTACTGTACTCTAGTGTACTACAGCTTACTTTTCTTTACTGTGTACTGTAATTTACTGTACTCTGCTGTACTGTACTGTACTGTGCTGTGCTGTCCAAACATGTTGAATAAATAGGTCTATGATTGGTTGGGACCCGACAAAATCTGAACCAATTATAGACGTCTATGTTTGGGCTAAATCAAGGACATCTGTTATTGGTTCAGATTTGGACCGGCCTTGAATTCAACGTCCAGGAACCACCCCAAATCTGAATCAGGGGAGAGGGTGCATGTGTGTGTGTGCGTGTGCGTGTGCGTGCGTGTGTGTGTGTGTGTGTGTGTGTGTGTGTGTGTGTGTGTGTGTGTGTGTGACAGAAGGTTGGTGGCACCTTAGTTGGGGAGGACAGGCTTGTGGTGATGACTGGAGCGGAATCGGTGGAATGGCATCCAACACATGGTCTCCAGGTGTTTGATGCCATTCCATTTACTCCGTTCCAGACATTATTATGAGCCGCCCTCTCAGCAGCCTCCACGTGTGTGTGTGTGTGTGTGTGTGTGTGTGTGTGTGTGTGTGTGTGTGTGTGTGTGTGTGTGTGTGTGTGTGTGTGTGTGTGTGTGTGTGTGTGTGTGTGTGTGTGTGTGTGTGTGTGTGTGTGTGTGTGTGTGTGTGTGAAGGTCAGGCATGTCCCTGTGGATCTCCAGAGCAGCAGATTATTAGGAGGCCCATTCAGTAGAATAGAGTGGCTTGACAGACTCTAGGCTCTGGCAAGCCCGTACACACACTCACAAACTATTGAGCCCGGAGCTCTGGGAATCCCATACTCAGGGTGGCATAGCATTGAAACCTTGTAGCTCCTCAAGAACCCCATTGGAGAGCAGAGGGAGGGCTACAGAGGGGACAGAAGAGAGCAAGCGAGAGAGCACAGCAACAGGGTAAGAGGCTGGAGAATCCCTAGAAGGACCAAAACTCTTTATCTGAAGGGATGCTTGTTATTAGCAGGAGCAGAGACAAGGGACTTCCGTGAGGAGTGGAGGAGAGGAGGAGGTGAATGTTTGACCTTGCCAATGGTAGATCCCTGGAGTCAAACACAAAGGCATTCCAATGCAGACACAGAGAGAAAAGACACAAACCTCCTAGGGTGGAGAGGGAGAGGGGAATGCAGACGGTTGATGTTGTTTCACAGTTTTTCACAATCACTTTGGCACTAATTTCAGAAGCTTGTGGTCATTTTTCAAAACTCTACATACAAGACACAACTCAAAATGGTCATCACTTGTAACAGGCAGTCCAATGTTCAAAACATTGCATTGTGCATTCAGATCTTTAAAGAATCCATCCTGTTGCAGAATCATTGGTTCAAATAACGAATTTATCATGAAATACCAAAGGAACATTAATTTAAATCACACAAGATACCGATAGTTTCACTGTGTAGTTGTTCATACAATCATTAAATATTGTAGTACAAAATATGTGATACATGTTCCATTATGGTACTACACGTAAATAATATCACTTTAAAAGGACTAGTAGAGAGAATACTACAGACACAGTGGAATGATTGAACAAAATCTGAAATGTATTGATGAAATACAATAAAACCACAACATAATGTAGGTTTCTTTGAATCAAAGCTAAAATAATTAGCTACAAAAAAAGACAAAAACTACAGTAGAACGTCAACTGCAGTGTTCCTCATCTGGCTTACTGTAAAACATCACTGCAGTGTTCCTCATCTGGCTTATTGTAAAACATCACTGCAGTGTTCCTCATCTGGCTTACTGTAAAAAGCAAAACAAAGGCTTGATTATTGTACTTTTATATTTCCATCATTCCTGTATTGTGGATTTGGCCCTAGGTTCTCATCCACATCACAATGGATATTTTCATTAGCCAAACATCTTGGTAAGAATCTTCGGGCATGACAAATCTGCGCCTGACACTGGTCTGCCGTGATGTCATCCATGGCCTGGAGAAGGGTGGCTTGTTTTTGAGGGCGCCTATCATATACCTTCTACCTCCATGTGGAGAAAAATTCCTCAATTGGTTTAAGGAAAGGAGAGTATGGGGGTAAGTACAGGGTGGAAAATTGCGAATGGGCCTGAAACCATGCTTGCACATGCTTGTACCATTTGAGCATGGTGGAACCTGACATTATCCCACCCAATGACATAGGTCACGCCATCAGATCTACAGACCTGATTTAGCTCGTCAAGGAAGGTAACAAGGAGAGCTGCATTATATGATCCAATACGAGGTCTGCATCCCACCACACCTTCTTTCGATATAGTCGCACACATGGTGATGTTTCCCGCTGGCCAATAAAATTCCGACCTCTCCTCCTTGTCTTGGCCAAGTTGAAGCCTGCCTCATCCAAAAAGAGGAATTTGTGATGGTTTTCGTTAGCAACCAGCTGCATCACCCTGTAAAAATACATTTTGGAAAGAGAATTACTGTTTACAATGATGGGAATTTTTTACAACAGGCATCTTGAAACGGAACATACCTGAACATGCTCAGTCCTCAGTTGCTTCACTCTGTCTGCATTTCTTACAAAAGGCACATGGTATAGCTGTTTTAGGGACACCTGGTGCCTTTTCAGCATGCGTGCAATAGTCGGCAAACTTATAACTTCCACATTGTTGAACATGTCTTCATTGTCCAAGATGTGCTGCCGAATTTCTGTATGTCGAATATCATTTCTGGCCTGAACAAAATTGACCACGGCCTGCTTTTGTTGGTCAGTCAGAATGTTGCCTCTGCCGAACCATTCTGGCCTAGTCTCAATTCTGCAAAGAAAATTGCAGTAAGAACACATTTAGTCACATCACCTACTCTGTGGTCATTGACAATTGAGAGTAGCCTCATGTTTACTGCACGGTGAAGACTTACCGGTTCTCATTGCGGAAAGTTCTGATGATTGAGGCCACGGTTGATCTTCTGAGGTTTGGTTGAATCATTGTAGCTGCCTCAGTCATTGTCGTGCCATGATTTATGACCTGGTCTACAACTATTGCCCGGATTTCATTGGACAACATTTGCTGTTGCTGCCGCTGTCTTGGTCCGTGGCCTTGTCCTCTACCGCGTTCCCCCACACCTCTCAAATGAGGACCACGACCACCTCTCAGAGGGGGTGCTTGGCTCCAGCCATTCCTTTGACCACCACGTCTTCCTCCTCCCACTGCTTGACCTCTATCGTGACCTGGATCACCTGCCGGCTCCATGTTATCGCTATGTTGTTGTAGGTGGATACCACTCATTTCACTATATACTCGTACCACAATGTGAAATCAATCATTAGTAGCAAGTTGACTGTATTGGAAAAACAATTACAAGTTGGCTGCATACATACACTCGCCAGCCATTTTACTAGGTAGACCTGCGTGTTAACGCAAATAGACTGCTCCTCCGAACAGCGAATCACGTGGCTGCCTGCAACTAAATATATAGTGTAGAGAGCTTAAGTTGTTGTTCGAGGAAACATTAGAACGGGCAAGATGCATAATCTAAGCAACTTTGACTATGGTATGATTGTTGTTGCCATACGTTGTGGTTCCAGCATCTTAAAAACAGCTGTCCTCCTGTGATTTTTACACACTACAGTCTCCAGAGTACAGAGAATGGTGCGATAAACAAAACACATTCAGTGAGAGGCAGATCTGTGGGCAAAAACACCTTGTTAATGAAAGAGGTCAGAGGAGAATGTCCAGACTCCTTCAAGCTAACAGAAAGGCCACAAATGCTCAAATAACAGCCATTTAACACAGTGGTGTGCAGAAGGGCATCTCTTAATGTACAACACTGTGTATAATTCAGGCTGTTGTGGAGGCAAGAGGTGGTCCTACCCAGTACTAGATAGGCGTACATAATAAAGTGGCCGGTGAGTGTACAGTAATGTCAAATCTGAAAACATGGTCTGGAAAAGCCGTACATGGGACCATAGAAACATAGAAACATAGTGTCTGATAAAGAATGATGATGAAATATTACATCCATAGATAATGTGGTCCAATTGGTTCATGTTCCACTGTAATTGGTATCAATGGATCTCGTTATCCTGAAACTTTCAGAATCTAAACATGGAGTATTGTTTGTCCGTTTCCATTAAACTATGCATTAAGAGTAATGCAACAGTTATCATTTTGAGCATTTGTATCAATTGATAGTTAGATTCCAAGAACACAGGATGAGATGTTACTATCCTTTGTGCAAGCACTTCCAAGAGTTCATGAACAGTGGGCCTGGTGAAATTTGGGGAGCGTATCGTCAGTAGTGTACCTTTGGTTCCTAGGGTGTTTCGGCCTTTCACACTATGCACCCTCCCCAAAGGCGGCCAGCGACAGGGTGATCACTCCTACGCTTGCGTCCCATTCCCAATTAGTCATAGGAGTTGCCTTGTTGTTGATAGCCAACATCCCATGGGACTATGCATGGCAGGGGCGTCCTCCTCCCTGAGTCAAGATCATTGTAATGGAATGAATAGACAGTCATCTCAGATGCAATGTGTGAATTACATTTTGAAATGGTAATACTTTGATGTAAAGTTTTGTTATTTTGAACAGGTGACTTTAGTTCAATGAACAAATGATCTTAGCTTTATGTGTATTGTATGCAAGCAATTGGAAAAAAGTGTTAGAGTTTTGAAAAACGACATCATAGTTTTGAAATTAGTGCCAAAGTGATTGTAAAAAACTGGAAATATACTTGAAAGCGAGATATACAAAAGAGTATACAAAACATTAAGGACACCTGCGCACTGTTTTGTGTCAAGAACTGCAATGGTGCTGGGTTTTTCACCCTCAACAGTTTCCTGTGTGTATCAAGAATGGTCCACCACCCAAAGGACATCAAGCCAACTTGACACAACTGTGGGAAGCATTGGAGTCAACATGGGCCAGCATCCCTGTGGAACACTTTCAACACATTTTAGAGTCCATGCAAAACAAATTGAGGCTGTTCTTAGGGCAAAAAGTACAACTCTATATTAGGAAGGTGCTCCTAATGTTTGGTATAATCAGTGTATTGAGAGATTCTAATAGAATAAGTACAAATCAGATTTACATACGTATAAAGGCTTGTTTTAACGGCTGTCGTCTGTGTAAGAAGGAGAGGACCAAAGCGCAGCGTGGTTAGTGTTAATCTTTTTAATAAGAAACTGAACACTTAAAAAATACAAAACAACAAAGTGACAACCGAAACAGTTCTATCTGGTGCAGACACACAACGACTGAAAATAAACACCCACAAAACACAGGTGGAAAAAGGCTACCTAAATATGATTCTCTATCAGGGACAACAATTGACAGCTGCCTCTGATTGAGAACCATACTAGGCCGAACTCAAAAACCAACCTAGAAAACAAACAGACTGCCCACCCCAACTCACGCACTGACCATACTAAAACAAAGGAACTAAGGTCAGAACGTGACACTTGTACTTAAATGTATTTAAATACTTGATTCTTACAAGTGATAATCTAATACAACTATTGCATGAGACTGATTTAAATAACATATGAAACCCATGTGGCTGTGTCGCGCTCACACAACTCTGTGTGACTGAATACAGTCACTGCCTGAGTCAGAACAATACATCAGAACCAGCAGCCTTCAACAGTAGTCTTAGGTGATGAATGTGTGATAATGAAGCATAGGGAGAGGTGTGTATGTGTGTGTCTCTGTGTGGGTGTGCATGTGTGGAGTGCATGTTTGTGACAGAGATTGATCGAAAGAGTGTGTGTGTGTGTGTGTGTCTCCATACCTACAGTATGATAGGTAATGAATGTGTAGGGGACTTCTGCGAATGATGGGGACTTCTGAGAATGATACAGACTGTGACGCAGCCGTACGACAGGGGGGACTAATCTGCTACACCCTGTCCTGACACTCCTGCACACACACATGCGCGCGCGCACACACACACACACACACACAATCCCTCGTGTCTCTCTCTCCCTCTGTGTGTCCTTGTGTGGCGTCAGAGCACAGTGTCCTTAGATGACATCAGAGGGAAGAGAAACAGGGACAAGGACGTGCATATGTGCTTGCTGTGTGTGTGTGTACCCGTGTGTGTACGTGTAATCTCTACACACAATCCAGATCCTCTGCCTCTGATAAACACATCCTCTCGCGGCGCGACGCTAAACACATCACACACACAGCACGCCACTGTGCTCATCGTCACGCTGGTCGCCACAATGACACCTAGGTACATCATGTGTGACTTACGTGTCACACCTATGGTGCCAGAGAGCAGTTGGGAGGGAAGGATGGATGGATGGATGGAGGACAAGGAGGAGGTAGGGAGAAACGTTGAAAACGTCTAATTGTGCAGTGACTTTTAGAGCTTGTTGGGGAATGAGGAGGTGAGGATAGAGGGATGAAGGGAGGACACAGTGGGCAGATTTTTATCTCAAGAGATTCTCAGGCTACTGTGAGGTGTCATTTTCCTGGTTAATGCACTTCCTATTAGTCTCTTCGGGGTTATGCGCACACACATGCATACATGCAAGCACACACACACACACACGCTCACACATACCCACACGCACACACACACACCCACTCACCTACCCTCTCAGGTCTACCACCAACAAGATCTCACGGTTTGACACGGTTTGACTTCAGCATTCCACGTTAATTCTGAATGGTTAAAGTAAGGGTTAAGGTTTGGGAAAGGGTTAAAACCAAAAAAGATCTTACGAGAGCAATGGGATTGACACGTGACCCTCTCAGATGGAGCTCGCAGCTTACTTCCATCTGCCATCCTCTCTCTAATATCTGTGACTTCATTACCCAGTGAAATATTCAGAGTCAGTTGCAGAATCAGGTCCATGAGTAATTCAGTTTAATTTAATGGACAGAGTTTCCTCCACTTAGTATATTAGGAAAGAGTGACAGAGCCAGGCTCCTAGTGATCCAGCCAGGCTGGTCGTGACAGCACTGGGCCCAGGGCAACAGCAAGGATGAGGATATGAAATACCCTCAAGGGATTTACTCGGCAAGTTACAGGGACGTCGATAAGGAAATCCATAGTGAGGCTTTGGCTAATTCACCGGGAGATGCATATGGTAGTGATTTTGTTTTGTTCGATACTTGGGTAAATGTTTTGTCCAGGCACTGCACTTGATGGCTGAGCATACTGCTCTTTCTTTGGCTAAGATGCTTCAATATGTAAAGACAATCCCCCAGAGTGTGACAGAGAGGAGAGGCTGGAGGAGTAAGGGAAGTTAAATGGGTTCAGATGAGGCTGTATTGGTGTGAGTGCATGTCAGCATTATACTTTAGGAGCCCTGAATACAATTCACCCTTCTGGATGTTGCAGACAGGAAGTTATTATTATTATCATCATTATTATTCTGGTTCTACCTCACAAGCCCCATACAGTTGTAACTGAGTATAATCACCTGACAACCCTTATAACAGAAAAGAACCTCAGCTCTAGCAGCTTTGATCCTACTTGGCCTCTTCATCTCTAATTTACCACCCCCTTTAGTACTTCCTCCAAACAACTCAACACAGCTCTGCTTCCTCTGAATCTTTCACGGGGATGAATAACATTGATGAGACGTGCACATACGTGTACACACACGCACGCACCCACACAGAGAGAGAGGGCCAGAGAGAGACACAAGCACACACACACTTTCTCCTCTAGTCCTGTGGGCACAGCAAAATGGAGAGCTCAAATAAAACACAGCTCCGAAACAGTGCCATGCTAACCATGTGAAACACGCACATATGCAAACACGCACATATGTGCACATTGTGTAAAAGGCAGCCGAGTTCTACTCTATACCAAGAAGGTGATCACGATCACCTCTGCCACTCTCTCAGTCCAGGCCTCCAGGGCTCCACACACACACACACACACCTATTACCATTATTACCCCTAGTACTCTCTCATCTCTCTCATCTATGGGACTGAGTTGGGCCTCTGGGGCTTGGTGCTGGCAATTGATTTATAATGGCTTGATGATAAAACCTACAGCATTCCATAGAATGAGTTGGTGTTTGTGTACTATGAGGTACCAGGGAGAGAATGTCTCTGGTGTGGATGGCTGATGGGAGGGACATTATCTTTGGGGCCAAACCCTGATTTCTACATAATTAGAACAGTCTTCACAACAGATGTTATCTGGTTGGGGGGTTACTTCTTTCTCACATACAGAACCTCTCCTTTGACCCACTCCACACATCTGTTGTTTGTCACGTACTCCGAAGGATGTGCTTAGTATATAAAGGTTGTAACCCATCTCTGCTCACTTCCCGGGGTGGTTGTTGATGGCTCCTTTACTGCAATAATTAAATAATAAATTAGCCAACCCAGCTAGCTAGCTTCTGTTCTCGGTTTGATGGAGTCAAAACAGGTACTATGTAAACAGATTGGGTGATAAATAACCTAGCTATGGCAGCTAGAAGTAACTAGTGCAAGTCGGCTTGTTAGCTGCAGTCTCTCTCTCCCTCCTCCTCGTGCCACTCAGTCACATACACACATCACACGGCACCTGCTGTTAGCTCATTTATTCCTTTCTCCCTCAGTGCATGCATTAACAGCTTCAGTTAATAATGTAGCTTCCTTCCCTCACTCGGATCGGATCAGACCGGGTTTGGACCCAACCGGGTCTATATGGGCCAGATCTGGTTGTCCTCGGGTCCGTTTAGACTGGGTCTCCATATTTAAATAATGTATTTGGGTAGGATCCGGGCAAGGAGGAAAGCCTCCCCCCCTCTCCAGTCCTCTGCCTTGGAGGGAGAAAGAGCAGGTTATGAGAAAACCACTAAGGAAAAAACACTTCTCTCAGGGCGGAAGATAAGAGAGTGAATAATTAATAATAGACAGACAAAGGAAGAACAAATAAACAGACTGAAGGATCAAAATGTTTTCTGGCTTTGTTAATCTGTGATAACCAGTAAATAAAGGAGCCTGGGGATAGAATGTGAGAAATAGCAGAAGGTAAAGAGTTGAAGTGGAGAATATGATAGTGAGAGAGACAGGAACGAGAGAGTAAGTAGAGAAGGCTAGAGGAATGGGGAGAATAGAGGATACCCACCCGTCTGTCTGCTTGACCTCAGAAGCCTCAACAGCTGCCTCTGCTATTTTGATAATTTACGCAGCAAGATTACATTTCAAGAGCAAAACTTCACAATCTAAAAACAAAATATTAAAACTCCAACAATTATTATCTGAGTCAACACTCATATCTTCCAAACACTGCATGAGGTAAAAATTCAACCAGAAGTGACTTGCAGGAAACATAATTTCTGATTAGTTCGTGATACGTTCCTGTACACAGGTATCAGCCGTGGCTAAAACCCAATTTTCCTGGCACACAGTCACTCCAACCTGTTCTTGAAATGAGATCAGTCTGGCTCCTCACCAAAACAACGTACCCTATTACCCAGCCCAGCTAAATGGGTAAAGACAGACAGATAGTTACCCAGATCAGGCATCTACATCCAAAAACATGAATTGAGGGGAGCAAATCGCCAGTCATTTGAAAACCAATATCACCAATTTAATACAGAGAACATTGCCTGATTGAAACTGACATTGGAATGGGTTTTTTAAAAGGTCCGAAGAATGTTCTCCAGCAAGTCCATGGTTAGAATATTTATGACTACATAGCATTTAGATTAGGCCCTGCGTATGTCTGGTGAAATCACAGGTTTAGAAAGACAGTGGATTATGAAGTCAGAACAGTTCAGCCTCGAGTCTTATACTTTTCTATCAGAAGGTGAGTCACCACATCCCTGAGGACTGCAGATGAGTATTATACTATTTCGCATATAATGCGGGAGGTCTTGTAAGGTGATTGACTCCATTACAGAACAGACACATTTTACCAGCTCAGTGTTGTGGTGTTATACACGAGAGACATGTCCTGTCAAGACTCAGACCAGGACAACAACACTAATCTCCTACCACCACCAGAAGCATAATCAATAACCTATGATTCAATATACTGTATCGATTGTCACTTAGCCTCATCCTGCTACCTATTCTAAAGGGGATAAAATTGACTTAGGGGTGTTTGCGATTTAGGAGAACAGCTGGTGTGGGACTTGAACCAACAACCCTAGGGTGAAAGAGCAAGTACACAAGGCAAATGTCTCAGGGTGTCTCTCTCAAATGGCACCCTATTCTGTGAACTACTTTCGACCAGGGCCCTCATGGTTAAATGGACTACAATATAGGGAATAGGGTGTCATTTGGGACATAGAGAGTGTGCTTGCTCATGCTTACTGTACAGGCTTACATATGGTTGAGACTAAAGTACCGTTCCTTCACTCATGTGGTGCTCTGTGGCCTTTTAGGCTGTCTCTTCAATGCAATGTCAGATGCTCCTTAGGTCTCCTGTCATATACACTGAGCAAACGGCTTCCGAGAAACTTTGATTCTTGATTCAAAGAAATTGAGGAAGTTTACTTTGTTCAAAACATTTCTTCTCAGTAGTTTTTTTGTTTGTAGCCTGGCTGTGATGAGGTGGAAATAAATGCACTCACAATCAAAGTGGTACAGTTAACAATGGCCTGATTCACAGAAAATAACCCCCAATCAGTGTTTATTATGCCTTGACAGGCCTCCACGGATATGTCACAAATGGCACCCTATTCCCTACCTAGTGCACTGATTTTGGTCATGGCCCATAGGTCTCTGGTCGAAAGAAGTGCACTATATAGGGAATAGGATGCCATTTGGGACATAATCCTTGACTCACTCAGGGTGTTAGACTACACACGGGTCACACCATGAACTGGACATAAGCTGATAAAGGAAGGCAGGTAGCCTAGCAGTTAGAGCATTGGGCCAGTAACCAAAGGTTTGCTAGTTCAAATCTCTGTGCCAACAAGGTGAAAATTATGTAGATGTGCCCTTGAGCAAGGCACTTAACCCTAAGTGCACCAAGCTCATTGTTGATAATGGCAGTGACCTTGTGTCTCAGGGAGAGTGGGATATGCAAAAAACACATGTCCAATTAATAAAATTAGCAAATTATCATTAAAGGCTGCTGTGACCAAAATGTAATTATATTTTAATGTTATTAAATCAAATCTGCACACACACACACACATTAAATAAAAAAGTGCTAAGTACGTGGTACAGTAGGTAACCAGCAGTAACTAGTGTGACAGTATACTGGAAATCCTCTGCAGAGAAAAAAAGCCAAGAAGTAGAGTCAGTCTCTCTAAATGAACACCATAGCAACCAGAGAACACCAAGACCAGGTGGAATGAAGGAAACAATGTGAAAGGTAAAAGTATCAGGCCAAAACGTCCTTGTCACATGCTTACAGCTGTGTAAGTGGCTTTGCTCGCGCTGTGTAGGGGTTTTAGAATGCGCTACATGACGGAATAGGAAACGCTATCTACTCTACAGTAATCTCCCCTGTATGCCTAAGAGCTGTGTGTGTGTGTGTGTGTGTGTGTGTGTGTGTGTGTGTGTGTGTGTGTGTGTGTGTGTGTGTGTGTGTGTGTGTGTGTGTGTGTGTGTGTGTGTGTGTGTGTGTGTGTGTGTGTGTGTGTGTGGGAGGATAGAAAGGCTAAGAGCAAATAACATGTTGGCTGGGGAACAAGGGACGCATTGAGGTGTTGTCAACCCACCTCGTCATCAAACCCCTCAGGCGGTGGTAACGGTGGGCGCCATTCTGTACCACACACACCAACAAAGGCATTTACGTACGCGTGCACACACACATACAAGTGTAGACACACACAAATTCATGCAAGCACGCAGGCACGCAACTACACACACGCGCGCACACACACACACACACACACACACGCACCTCATGATCCAGGCCATGCACTAGAAATGAATTTGAATGATCTGTGACAGGGCTGACAAAAGGCCCTTAAATAGATCCTGAAACACCCACTCCACTGCAGCACTACGGAACATAAGCAGAACATTAGAACCATTGTGTTTCATGGTGCTGGGGACCATAGGAAATAACATGGATGCTGGTTGGGTGTTTATATAACATAATTGTGATGACAGTACTTAGCAATACTGTAATTTCTGTGATAGTACCTACTAATGTAACCCCCATTTACCGAATCACCAATCCCCATCAATAACTTTATTCCTCATCAAACGCCCGATTGGTGTTCCCGTCCACAACCCACCCATACTACCATAAGCCAGCTCTTGTATCAAGCTCACATTGCTCATGCTAAAGGAACCATAATAACTCACCAATGACAGCTGTCACAGTCAGCAGCTTAGCTAACATGGCCTGTTTTTTTTATGTATCATTTTTTAAACGATTTAACTCGGCAAGCCAATTTAAAAACAAATTCATATTTACAATTCCGGCCTACCAGGGAACAGTGGGTTAACTGCCTAATCAGAGGCAAAAGGACATACGTTTACCTTGTCAGCTCAGGAATTTGATCCAGCAACCTTTCAGTTACTGGCCCAATGCTCTAACCACTAGAATATCTGTCACCCCTTGTGGCCTGTAGTTGTGTTCCAAAATTCACTAAAAGTGGCAGTAATAAAGCCCTTCTTGAAAAAGCCAGACCTTGACACAGAAAATATATTTTTTAAATGAATCGGCCTATATCGAATCTCACATTCCTCTCAAAAACGTTTGAAAAAGCTGTTGCACAGCAACTCACTGCCTTCCTGAAGACAAACAGTGTATATGAAAGGCTTCAGTCTGGTTTTAAACCCCATCATAGCACCAAGACTGCACTCGTGAAGGTAGTAAATTACCTTTTAATGGCGTCAGACGAAGGCTCTGCATCTGTCCTCACGCTTCTAGGCCTTAGTGATGCTTTTGACACCATCAATCACCACATTCTTTTGGAGAGATTGGAAACACAAATTGGTCTTCATGGGACAAGTTATGGCCTGGTTTAGATCTTATCTCTCGAAAAGATATCAGTTTATCTCTGTCGATGGTTTGTCTTCTGACAAATCAACTGTATATTTCTGTGTTCCTCAAGGTTCCGTTTTAGGACCACTATTGTTTTCACTATATATTTTACCTCTTGGTGATGTCATTCGGAAACAATGTTTACTTTTACTGCTATGTGGACGATACACAGCTGCACATTTCGATGAAACATGGTGAAGCCCCAAAATTGCCCTCCCTGGAAGCCTATGTTTCAGACATAAGTGTTTCAAACATAATTAAATGTACAATATCAAACAAGATAATCTAAATCATAAGACAGTTGGTGGCAAATGTTTTACTTTTAAACTCGGAAGAAACAGAGATGCTAGTTCTAGGTCCCAAGAAATAAAGAGATCTTCTGTTGAATCTGACAATTAATCTTGATGGTTGTACACTAGTCTCATAAAAAGGTCCTGTGAAGGACCTCGGCATAGTCTGGACCCTGATCTCTCTTTTGATGAACATATCAAGACTGTTTCAAGGACAGCTTTTTTCCATCTTCATGACATTGCAAAAATCAAACTTTCTGTCCAAAAATGATGCAGAAAAGTTAATCCATGCTTTTGACATTTCTAGATTGGACTACTGCAATGCTCTACATTCTGGATACCTGGATAAAGCACTAAATCAAATTCAGTTAGTGCTAAACACGGCT
The DNA here is from genome assembly GCF_036934945.1 of Oncorhynchus masou masou. Classification (NCBI taxonomy): domain Eukaryota; kingdom Metazoa; phylum Chordata; class Actinopteri; order Salmoniformes; family Salmonidae; genus Oncorhynchus; species Oncorhynchus masou. Next base: position 12,389,917 of record NC_088237.1, on the reverse strand, counting down.
GCTATAATCTTGACTAGAACCCACAAATTTGATCATATTACTCCAGTGCTAGCCTCTCTACACTTGCTTCCTGTTAAGGCTAGAGCTGATTTCAAGGTTTTACTGCTAACCTACAAAGCATTACATGAACTTTCTCCTACCTATATCTCCGATTTGGTCCTGCCGTACATACCTACACGTACGGTACAGTCACAAGAAGCAGGCCTCCTTATTGTCCCTAGAATTTCTAGGGAGGGCTTCCTCCTACAGAGCTCCATTTTTATGGAATATTCTGCCTATCCATGTGAGAGACGCAGACTCGGTCTCAACCCTTTAAGTCTTTATTGATGACTCATCTCTTCAATAGGTCCTATGATTGAGTGTAGTCTGGCCCAGGGGTGTGAAGGTGAATGGAAAGGCACTGGAGCGACGAACCAACCTTGCTGTCTCTGCCTGGCCGGTTCCCCTCTTTCCACCGGGATTCTCTGCCTCTAACCCTATTCCGGGGGCTGAGTCACTAGCTTACTGGTGCTCTTCCATCCCGTCCCTAGGCGCGGTGCGTAACTTGAGTGGGTTGAGTCACTGACGTGATCTACCTGTCTGGGTTTGGCGCCCCCTCGCGTTCATGCCGTGGGGGAGATCTTCGTGGGCTATACTCAGCCTTGTCTCAGGCTGGTAAGTTGGTGGTTGAAGATATCCTTCTAGCTGTGTGGGGGCTGTGCTTTGGCAAAGTGGGTGGGGTTATAGCCTGACTGCTTGGCCCTATCCGGGGGTATCTTTGGCCGGGGCCACAGTGTCTCCTGACCCCTCCTGTCTCAGCCTCCAGTATTTATGCTGCAATAGTTTGTGTTGGGGGGCTAGGGTCAGTCTGTTATATCTGGAGTATTTCCCCTGGCTTATCCGGTGTCCTGTTTAAGTATAATCCTTCTAATTCTCTCTCTCTCTCTCCCTCTCCCTCGCCTCCTGGAGGACCTGAGCCCCGGGACCATGCCTCAGGACTACCTGGCCTGATGACTCCTTGCTGTCCCCAGTCCACCTGGTCCTGCTGCTGCTCCAGTTTCAACTGTTCTGTCTGTGGCTATGGAACCCTGACCTGTTCACCGTCCTGGACCTGCTGTTTTCGACTCTTTCTCTCTCCCGCACCTGCTGTCTCTAACTCTGAATGGCAACTGACATTTACTCATGAGGTGCTGACCTGTTGCACCCTCTACAACCACTGTCATTATTATTATTTTAGGCTGGGTTTCTATATGGCAGTTTGTGACATCGGCTGATGTAAAAAGGGCTTTATAAATAAATTTGATTGATTGATTGAGTTGGACAGCCCAGATACCTGCGGTTTGTCCAGTACTGAATCCAAAAGAATAGACTAGATAAAAAACTGTCTTCTACTCCAACAACAGCACTACGATTGTGGAGAGTGACAGGGAATTGCATGGGGTTGATCTACAAGCGCAATTCTCCATTTGGAAGAAACCCTTAAACATCATTTTGAAGGGAGAGCGATAAAACACAAAGTAGAGGTAGAAAGAGATGAATCCTTCAGCCAGAGTTTTCCAGCCTCTCTATCTCCAAATTACAGCATCTGGACTCGAGCGGAAGAGAGAAATCGAAGGGAATTAATTGCCTCATGATGCAGGAAGGAGAGAGGGGGAGGGAGGATGAGAGAGCGAGAAAGAGAGGGGAAGTAAGGTAAGGTAAAAAAAAAAAAAAAAGAAAGCAGCCAAATTCATTTCTAAAAGGTCTCTTCACCAGGTGAAAATTCACAAAAAAAAAATTCAAAAAAATCTAATCATCATTTATATATCCCTGTCAGGATTCTACCTCTTCTTGAAATAGCTGAATAACTCAGGTTGAATACTTGTCAAAACAGGTACTTCACAATAATAACGACAACACACAAAGCACGCTCAAACCCTATCATAGTCTGCTATGAGTTGTTTACCTAATTATCTTTCACATGGCGAACGAACAAAAGAGGAGAATATCTCTCTGATGGTGATGGAGGGTTTGAATACAGTCCCCAGCTGCCTCTCCTTGGCCTACAGTGGCCCTAACCTTTCAGTGCTTTGGGGCTCAGTAGGATGCCCTGTTCCCTCCCTCTCAATACCCAGTACCAGGGACCCGCTGAGGCCTGAGCTATAGAGGCTCTCAGAGGGGGTAAGGGGGTTAGGGCACAGAGAAAGGTGGCTCCACACAGGGCCCAAACACACACAAGGCCCACACAGGGCCTCACTCACACAGAGAGTGTTGAAGGTAGACAGGGGGGTAAACAATGCAGCCCTGGCAGCATTGCTATGAAAACCAGGCCTCGTCACTAACAAAGGTCACCCACTGTGCTGGCAAAGAGACGGGCCTATGCACCCTCACAGATGCACAGATGCTTGAACACATGCACATAAAAAATACAGCACTATCCTACAGAGTAGATGTGAGAGGGGCTTTTAGAACATAGCCTACTGTCCGAATGGCACAGCGGCAACTGCGTTGTCAACATGGCTTAGGGACAGGGACACTCAGAGTCAGCACAACCAGTATCCACACTCAAGTCTACTTAAACTTAGGCTTAGACTTTACAAGAACTGGCAAAAGCACACGTCCAACTCTATATACTGTACATTGGTATATGGTAATGCACCCGCTGCAAGTGACACATCAAATCGCACAAAGAAAGTGCATTAAATGAACTTAACACAGGTCAGAAATTGAAAACACATTTAAAGATGCAGTACAGGATCTTAATAAGTGCAACAAATTCGTAACATATTATATGACTTCGATTCGTAAACATATTACACGAATTGCAAATATATACAGTCGTGGCCAAAAGTTGAGAATGACACAAATATGTATTTTCAAAGTCTGCTGCCTCAGTTTGTATGATGGCAATTTGCATATAGTCCAAAATGTTATGAAGATTGATCCGATGAATTGCAAAGTCCCTCTTTGCCATGCAAATGACCTGAATCCCCCAAAAACATTTCCACTGCATTTCAGCCCTGCCACAAAAGGACCAGCTGACATCCCATCAATGATTCTCTCATTAACACAGTTGTGAGTGTAGACGAGGACAAGGCTGGAGATCACTCTGTCATGCAGATTGAGTTCGAATAACAGACTGGAAGCTTCAAAAGGAGGGTGGTGCTTGGAATCATTGTTCTTCCTCTGTCAACCATGGTTACCTGCAAGGAAACATGTGCCGTCATCATTGATTTGCACAAAAAGGGGGCTTCACAGACACACATATTGCTGCCAGTATGATTGCACATAAATCAACCATTTATCGGATCATCATAAACTTCAAGGAGAGCGGTTCAATTGTGGTGAAGAAGGCTTCAGGGCACCCAAGAAAGTCCAGTAAGCGCCAGGACCGCCTCCTAAAGTTGATTCAGCTGCAGGATCGGGGCATCACCAGTGCAGAGCTTGCTCAGGAATGGCAGCAGACAGGTGTGAGTGCATCTGCACGCACACTGAGGGGAAGACTTTTGGAGGATGGCCTGGTGTCAAGAAGGGCAGCAAAGAAGCCACTTCTCTTCAGGAAAAACATCAGGGACAGACTGATATTCTGGAAAAGGTACAGGGATTGGACTGCTGAGGACTGGGGTATTAATATTTGTGTCATTTTCAAAACTTTTGGCCACGACTGTGCATATAAATTTATGATGTGTATGGTCTGATATGTTACGTATATATACACTGTCGTTAAAAAAATTTGGGATCACTTAGAAATGTCCTTATTTTTTAAAGAAAAGCAACAGGGAAGAGGCGACTCCGGGATGTTGGCCTTCTAGGCAGAGTTGCAAAGAAAAAAACATATCTCAGACTGGCCAATAAAAATAAATTACTCAGTTGGACAAAAGAACACAGACGCCGGACAGAGAAACTCTGCCTAGAAGGCCAGCATCCCAGAGTTGCCTCTTCACTGTTGACGTTGAGACAATATTTTCTGGGTACTATATAATGAAACTGCCAGTTGAAGACTTGTGAGGAGTCTGTTTCTCAAATTAGACACTCTAATGTACTTGTTCTCTTGCTCAGCTGTGCACCGGGGCCTCCCAATCCTCTTTATATTCTTGTTAGAGCCTGTTTGCGCTATTCTGTGAAGGGAGTAGTACACAGCATTGTACAAGATCTTCAGTTTCTTGGCAATTTCTCGCATGGAATAGCCTTCATTTCTCAGAACAAGAATAGACTGATGAGTTTCAGAAGAAGGTTCTTTGTTTCTGGCCATTTTGAGCCAGTAATCAAACCCACAAATGCTGATGCTCCAGATAATCAACTAGTCTAAAGAAAGCCAGTTTTATTGCTATTTTAATCAGAACAACAGTTTTCAGTTGTGCTAACATAATTACAAAAGGGTTTTCTAATGCTCAATTAGCCTTTTAAAATTATAAACTTGGATTAACTAATACAACGTGCCATTGGAACACAGGAGTGTTGGTTGCTGGTAATGGGCCTCTGTACGGCCCATGCAGATATTCCATAACAAATCTGACGTTTCCAGCTACAAAAGTCATATATCAATGTCATTTACAACATTAACAATGTCTCACTGTATTTCTGATCAATTTGTGTTATTTTAATGGACAAACATTTTTCTTTTCTTTCAAAAACAAGGACATTTCTAAGTGACCCCAAACTTTGGAACGGTAGTGTATATACTGTATGTATGGGCATGTATATATGTGTGTCTATATATATATATATATATATATACAGTGCCTTGCGAAAGTATTCGGCCCCCTTGAACTTTGAGACCTTTTGCCACATTTCAGGCTTCAAACATAAAGATATAAAACTGTATTTTTTTGTGAAGAATCAACAACAAGTGGGACACAATCATGAAGTGGAACAACATTTATTGGATATTTCAAACTTTTTTAACAAATCAAAAACTGAAAAATTGGGCGTGCAAAATTATTCAGCCCCTTTACTTTCAGTGCAGCAAACTCTCTCCAGAAGTTCAGTGAGGATCTCTGAATGATCCAATGTTGACCTAAATGACTAATGATGATAAATACAATCCACCTGTGTGTAATCAAGTCTCCGTATAAATGCACCTGCACTGTGATAGTCTCAGAGGTCCGTTAAAAGCGCAGAGAGCATCATGAAGAACACCAGGCAGGTCTGAGATACTGTTGTGAAGAAGTTTAAAGCCGGATTTGGATACAAAAAGATTTCCCAAGCTTTAAACATCCCAAGGAGCACTGTGCAAGTGATACTATTGAAATGGAAGGAGTATCAGACCACTGCAAATCTACCAAGACCTGGCCGTCCCTCTAAACTTTCAGCTCATACAAGGAGGCCCATGATCACTCTGGATGAACTGCAGAGATCTACAGCTGAGGTGGGAGACTCTGTCCATAGGACAACAATCAGTCGTATATTGCACAAATCTGGCCTTTATGGAAGAGTGGCAAGAAGAAAGCCATTTCTATCCAAAAAAGATATCCATAAAAGGTGCTCTGGTCAGTGTTGAACTTTTTGGCAAGAATGCAAAACGTTATGTTTGGCGTAAAGGCTCATCACCCTGCCTGCTTTTCCTTCTTCAGCAGGGACAGGGAAGATGGTTAAAATTGATGGGAAGATGGATGGAGCCAAATACAGGACCATTCTGGAACAAAACCTGATGGAGTCTGCAAAAGACCTGAGACTGGGACAGAGATTTGTCTTCCAACAAGACAATGATCCAAAACATAAAGCAAAATCTACAATGGAATGGTTCAAAAATAAACATATCCGGGTGTTAGAATGGCCAAGTCAAAGTCCAGACCTGAATCCAATCGAGAATCTGTGGAAAGAACTGAAAACTGCTGTTCACAAATGCTCTCCATCCAACCTCACTGAGCTCGAGCTGTTTTGCAAGGAGGAATGGGAAAAAATTTTAAGTCTCTCGATGTGCAAAACTGATAGAGACATACCCCAAGCGATTTACAGCTGTAATCGCAGCAAAAGGTGGCGCTACAAAGTATTAACTTAATTCTTCAGTTTTTGTTTGTTTTTGTTAAAAAAGTTTGAAATATCCAATACATGTCATTCCACTTCATGATTGTGTCCCACTTGTTGTTGATTCTTCACAAAAAAATATAGTTTTATATCTTTATGTTTGAAGCCTGAAATGTGGCAAAAGGTTGCAAAGTTCAAGGGGGCCAAATACTTTCGCAAGGCACTGTATATATATATATGTGTGTATATGTGTGTGTGTGTGTGTGTGTGTGTAGGACACTAACATATAAATGGATGACTTGGTACACAATTGGATGACCACCACTTTCAAAACTCCTGGCTGGAATTAAACAAACGTTCTGGAGCATCACTTTTACACGTGACTTCACTCATGCGAAATACCAGCTGTCATGGCGGTGAAGTTCTGTTGCACCAGCACACCCCCCAGGCACTATGCAGCAGAGAGAAAAGGTGTCTGGCAACAAGAGAGTCTGATTGAGAATGGCCCTCCTGTGTGTGCTTACACAGTGGGCCTGATGACGATTCTGACATACAGGGTAATTAGCCAGCAGACAGAGTGTGGTCTCACTATCAGTACCTCATTACCGGAGATTTATCCATACTGCAGGGTGGAGCTGGAGATTACCTCCATTGTGCCCTGTCATCACGACAAGAGCAGAGGGATCAGGTATTTGCAGGTATCATGGGGAACGCATCTCTTCACAACATCCCTCCATTTTGATAGGAGAGGTGGGATCAAGGGGTAGCAGCATATAGTGGAAAGGAGTGTTATTACATAACATGTGTCCTGGAAAGATGGTTGCGGTGAATTATATATACACTTTAGAATGCTTCTCTCTCCACTCCTCGCTGAAATAGAAATGAGCTGAAAACAAAGTTAAATGGCTAGTTTTGACTGGGTTTGCACAGTGTAGCTAGAATAACTCGGCAAGCTGTTCTAGAGGGGAAATAAACATATGTCCAGAGACGATTTATTAACACCACACAACTTGGATGGAGGAAGGAGTTGATCATTACATTTGCACAAACTCCCAGAGCACAGCACACAGCCCTGTCCCCCACGATTCTGGAGTTGGACTGTTCCAACCCCGCTCCTGCCAATCACACTTGGCAGAGTTGACACAGAGACCAGTGGGAGGCCATGCCAAGGCTGAGAACGGCTCACTGTGCTTGGGCCAAGGGGACACATGCTAGTGAGAGAATTTGGCAGGGAGGAAGAGTGAAACGAGAGGAGAGTGCAGTGCACTGTGGGTTATTTGTGCTGAGTGGAGACTGTCATTGCTATCCAGAATCCTTGGGATGTCTCTCTCTCTCATCAAAATTTGATTTTTTTCTAATTCTTTGTGGGTCTCTTTAATCTGAGAGAAATGTTACAATGTTACATCTGCGTGTGCCACGCCCTCTACTGCTCATCCTGTGTCTCCCTAACCTGCCGCCACTCTCCCCCTCTCCCTCTTTCAGTGTGAGAGTGTGTGTGTGAGTGTGTGTGTGTGAGTGTGAGTGTGTGTGTGTGTGTGTGTGTGTGTGTGTGTGTGTGTGTGTGTGTCCGTCTCCAGTCCCACGTCTCATCAGGCCTGCTACCCTGTCCTGGAACCCTCCACCCTCAGCACCTGGCTCCCTGCAAACCGCCGAGCTTTCCCTGGCCTGCACCGCATCTTCCCCCTCTTTTTCAATAAATACCTTGGTTACCTTATTCCAGTCTCTTCATCTGAGTCTGATCTTGGGTTCACCTGCTCCACTCCACCTAACAGGAAATATGGTTAGGAAGCACAGCTCAGTTTCCACCTCATTTTGTGGGGAGTGTGCACATAGCTGGTCTTCTCTTGAGAGCCAGGTCAACCTACGGTGACCTTTCTCAATAGCAAGGCGATGCTTACTAAGTTTGTACAGTGCCTTGCAAAAGTATTCATCCCCCTTGGCGTTTTTCCTATTTTGTTGCATTACAACCTGTAATTTAAATAGATTTTTATTTGGATTTCATGTAAAGGACATACACAAAATAGTCCAAATTGATGAAGTAAAAAATAGCTTGTTTAAAAAAAATGATACATTTAAAAAAAGATTGTGGCGTGTGCAGATGTATTCAACCCCTTTGCTATGAAGCCACTAAATAAGATTTGGTGCAACCAATTACCTTCAGAAGTCACATAATTAGTTAAATAAAGTCCACCTGTGTGCAATCTAAGTGTCACCTGTTCTGAAAGGCCCCAGAGTCTGCAACACCACTAAGCAAGCGGCACCACCAAGCAAGCGGCAACATGAAGACCAAGGAGCTCTCCAAACAGGTCAGGGAAAAGTAGTGGAGAAGTACAGATCAGGGTTGGGTTATAAAAAAAAGTATCCGAAACCTTGAACATCCCTCGGAGCACCATTAAATCCTTTATATGGCACCACAACAAACCTGCCAAGAGAGGGCCGTCCACCAAAACTCACGGATCAGTCAAGGAGGATATTAATCAGAGAGGCAACAAAGAGACCAAATATAACCCTGAAGGAGCTGCAAAGCTTCACAGCGGAGATTGGAGTGGCCAGAAAAAAGCTGTTGCTTAAAGAAACAAATAAGCAAACATGTTTGGTGTTCGCCAAAAGGCATGTGGGAGACATTTCACATTCTAAAAATGAAGTGGTGATTCTATAACTGACCTAAAACAGGGGATTATTACTGGGGTTAAAAGTCAGGAATAGTGAAAAATGGAGTTGAAATGTATTTGGCTAAGGTGTATGTAAACTTCCTGCTTCAACTGTACCTTTATTATTCCCCCGACCCTAACACCCTTCTCTCAATTGGAGTAAATGAATAAATTAAAAAAATCACACTTAGGCTTCTACCTTCAGTTCTTACATATTATACACATTTTACAGACACAATCTATTTTACAATAGTTATATTTTGTTTGTTTTAAGTCCTTTCTATATTTCTGATGTCCATCCAGTTTGATTTTATATTTGTAACTGTGCTATTCTACGAAATTTCTGAACCTATATACATTTTACAGACCCCTTATGTTTTACATTGGTTATCTTGTTATTAGTCCCACCCTTCAGCTCCATTGAATCCCTCCCATTTATCTCTTAACACCATCCATTTTGAATTTCTATTTTCTATATATTTTTTAACTGTGCTGTGATGCTTCACAAAAGTACTGAACCTTAATATTCTCATAGCTTCTACAGATTGTAAATTAAATCAGTGTTTTTGCTAAAATAATTTATATTATTGATTGACAGACTATGGCTTTTCAAATCACCCAGTATTGCTATCTGCAGCGTTTGTTCTAGGCAAATGTTGCAACTCTTCAGCCATTCCTGGACCTGTGCCCAAAAACGAGCTACATATGGACAGTACTAATATAAATGATCTCATGACTGCCTCCTCACAGCAACATCTGCAGAGCTGGGAAGATTGTATCCCCCATATATATAACATTCTATTGGTTGCAAACATTTTGTATTCTAATTTAAATTGAAAAATTTGAAGTTTTGAATCCACCTTTGTTTTGTGTGTCAATTCATAAACCATGTGCCATGGAATGGGTACATTGAACATCTCTTCCCAACTACTGTATATGAATTTATATGACACAGCTGTTCATTTGTTGGTCATTAAATTATGTATGTTTTTATTTATCACACTTTTCTTTAACCATTTACGTTCTTTAGTGCAGGGCCGACAGACAAGTTCCTTACTTTTTTCCACTTCTACTTGCCTCTTCCATTTTTGAGGTAATTCTGCAATTAGTTGGTTGTAAGTTTGGGCAGACAGGCATTTCCATATGCCTGTGTTAGCTGCATGTGTGACAACTTCACCAGTCCTATTTATGATATCATTCACTAAAATTATACCTTTTTTTTTTCATCGAAAAATGTATATATATATTTTTTTATCAATTAGTATATTTCAGTTTAACCACAATATTTGTTGTATTATTTGTTCTGTCTTTTCAGGTGGATAAAACTGAAATTGCAACCAACTTTCTAAGGCTTGTTTAAAAAAATAACGATATTTTGGAGATTATTTTCTTTTCAAACAACTGAAAGTGAGCAGTTGTAATCTGAATAAAGGGGAAAAGGCCATTCTTGAACATGGGGTGAGACATTCCTACCAATTTACTAGAAAACCAGTTTAGATTTAAGTTTAACTTTGTATGAAAGATGTCTTTAGTGAGAAGTCTAATGCTGTAATATTTAATAATTTCTGCCCTCCGAATTTCTATGTGTTATTTAAATAGGCCCCTTTAATAGTGTCTGGCTTGCCATTCCAAATAAAATGGAATATATTTTGTCCATATAATTTAAAAAGCAGGTCATTAGGTGTAGGCAAAACCATAAGCAAATAGGTAAAGTGTGATATTTTATTTTTATTACCTTCATTTAACCAGGCAAGTCAGTAAAGAACAAATTCTTATTTTCAATGACGGCCTAAAAACAATGGGTTAACTGCCTGTTCAGGGGCAGAACGACAGATTTTTACCTTGTCAGCTCTGGGGTTTATCAAATCAGCCAATCACACTGTGCAGTGTTAGGGAATAATCAGAATTGGTGGGTAACATAGGTAAGATATTTTATATTCATCATATGTTTGTAAGTTACTTCTCATCAGAATGGTATTTTTATATAATACTGTGGCGGGGTTGCAGTTATCTGTTCTATGTCAAGACTGAGTTGTGCTCCACTGTGTGTTTGCCAGTCACTCCCTACTTTTCCCATTGGGGAAAAATGAGGACGGCAGTGTCTGGAATTCTCATGCTCCCTTTTATCTTAACCTATAGCCTCACTCTCCTCTCCGTGAGCTTGTCCAGGATTGGTTGTATTTAGAATTGGTTGTATCTAAATGACAATTTGATATATGCCTGTTGATATGGAGGATTGGTTTATGGTTCTGAGTTTGAGAAAGGAGACAAAGCTGAACAATGAATTATGCTGATGCTGTCTTATCCTGTGTATCTGTGCTATAAAGGATCCCATTTGCCATTATGTTGGGACTCTCAACTTTTCATTAGAGATACTGAACTGTTGAAAGTCAAAATGCTATAGAGCTTATATAATTAAAGTTGGACTTTGATAACTAACTCTGACTTGTGTGTGTGGTTTGCACTCATGATTTGGTAAATAGAGGAAATTTCCACGACAGCAGAGACACACCACCCGCTACCCTACGCTATATCTAAACCTGACTGCTGTGTTATGATAGCACCACAAACCTCATCTCTCTCCCGTGTGGTCGTCCGACCGTCCCTAATCCAGTCCGGTCCCGGGTCCTGGAATGGGCTCATTCCTCCAGGCTGACCTGTCATCCAGGGTCCCGTCGTACAGTAGCCTTCCTTCGACAACGTTTCTCGTGGCCCTCAATGGTCCCTGACATCCCTGCCTTCGTCAGCGCATGCACTGTTTGTGCTCAAAACAAGACTCCACGGCAAGCTCCTTCTGGCCTCCTGCAGCCAATACCGGTCTCTCATCGTCCCTGGTCTCATATATCGCTGGACTTTGTCACTGGGCTCCCTCCATCTGATGGCAACCCTGTCATTCTGACGGTAGTCTACCGGTTCTCCTAGGCCGCCCATTTCATCCCTCTCCCCAAACTACCTTCTGCCAAGGAGACGGCCCAGCTTATGGTGCAGCATGTCTTCCGGATCTATGGACTCTCGGTAGACATGGTCTCCGATCGGGGTCCTCAGTTCTCGTCTCAGTTCTAGAAGGCATTCTGCACCCTTATTGGGTCTGTGAAGGGAGTAGTACACAGTGTTGTACGAGATCTTCAGTTTCTTGGCAATTTCTTGCATGGAATAGCCTTCATTTCTCAGAACAAGAATAGACTGACGAGTATCAGAAGAAAGTTATTTGCCATTTTGAGCCTGTAATCAAACCCACAAATACTGATGCTCTAGATACTCAACTAGTCAAAAGAAGGCCAGTTGAATTGCTTCTTTAATCAGAACAACAGTTTTCAGCTGGGCTAATATAATTGAAAAATGGTTGAAAAATTATCTCGATAAATTGGCCTTTTAAAATTATAAACTTGGATTAGCTAACACAACGTGCCATGGGAACACAGGAGTGACGGTAGCTGATAATGGGTGGGCCTCTGTACTCCTATGTAGATATTCCATTGACAATCTGCCGTTTCCAGCTGCAATAGTCATTTACAACATTAACAATATCTACACTGTATTTCTGATCAATTTGACTTTAATATCATGGACAAAAAACTGTGCTTTTCTTTAAAAAACAAGGACATTTCTAAGTGCCTCCAAACGTTTGAACAATAGTGTACACATACGCTGGAGGATTCCTCTTTGATTTAAAGGCCTTACCTCTCGTTATCTAATTGAGTAGATTAACACAAAGTGAGGAACATAAGAGAGAACGGGGACAGTCTTCCCTTTCATCTCATCTGACGGTGATGTCATGGCGCCCACATTGAGAGGCACATAACCAACACAGTTGAGACACAGAAAACACAGTTGAAACAGTTAAGACACAACTAACACAGTTTAGACACTGTCAAAGAGTCATACACAGTGATCATACACATAAAACACACAGCTGTACACTACACGGTGCTTGTTCGTGGGTCTTTTCCACACGACTAAACTGTAATGATGAAACGAGAACGATGCTCACTGAACCACTTCCAAATGTATTACCATTGTTGTTCATCAACGAGCGACCCTGCTGAGAAACATGACACGATCATTTTGTCAATAGAGACGTCATTCCATCATGTGGATGTGTTTTTCATTTGGCTCCTGATCAGGCCAAGGGGAAAGTAACACATGAGAGGGATGCAGAGTAACGGCTGTTAGAAAATGATCAAATTCAAGTTTTCAAGCACAATGAAAGAGGGCACGTGATTCAATTTCTAATTGTAATTATATAGAAATAGAGTGGTTAAAATCTGAAGCCTTATTATATGATTACTCTAAGAGTACAATGGTTGGCTGTCGCTAACACCAAAACACAATGCTGATTAATATTCTAGAACCTAGTTAGGTTCTATGCTTGTAAACCCCTGCCTACTTTCCACTGGAGGCTAATTAGCGATAGCAATTATCCTGCCTTCCTTGCTGTTATTATGATTGGGGCCAAGGTACATGCTTGCTAATTCAGGTGCTTCAGCGAGCGACTTTAAAGCTCTTTGGTTGTAAATAAACACACAGGCTACCACACACACACGCAGACGCAAGTGCACGTGCACACTAAGCAACTAAAAACACAGCATTGACATTTGTTTAGAGGCATCAGCAAAGGGCAAGCCAAGGTCATTAAAGTCGTTAATTGCGTACAATAGGATCAAAGTTAATGTTTTGGGTCATTTCTCTTCAGCTTGGTCTGAAGAACATGGTTACCTGATGGAAAAATCACATATCAAAGTGCAATGAAGATTCTACCTTCTATTTAAAAAAGTGGGCAGAAAATTGTCCCATTTATACCTACAATGTACCGAACTGTACCATGTGAGTCAATATGTGTACCTGTGAAGTTTACCTTGGACCTTTTTGTACTCCAGGTAACAAAGTAGGTGTCATGCTCATGGATCTGGTTGTGTAGCTGCACTCTAGCAGGACATTTCAGTTTGTTCAGCTCCCAAGAGGTTAGAGGTTCAAATCCCATTTAAGGCTGAGTCACAACTGTTTTCACAGTATAAGATTTTACAGTCATTGAAATCAGAATACAGCTGCATACTGTCATTTTATAGAAATAACACCTTCAAGTTATATATATTTACTTTATTGTTACTGCAACTTTAGACAAAGTGCAGAAATGTATTCTTGCCAATCTTCGTTATGTCCACAGACCTAGTGGCACAGCAGGGACTTCAGGTAGCTAGCAACCCAAAGTTTGTGCGTTTAAATACCAAGTGATGTTGAGTTCCAAATAGTCAACATGCTATCCTTTAACATTAACGCCTGGATTTAGCTGTAAACTTCCAGTGGAATGTGACACAACGTCCTAAAATCGTCCCTGGAACGAACCGGAAACTGGACAAAACCTGCAGAAGACCATCACTGTTTAAATTTAATTAATGTAAATTATGCTTTTCAAAATAAAATATTCTGAATGACATTTGACTCCTGGGTTTTCACATGTGCTCAAACGTTGTTGTATGTGTAGTGTCATAGTATCACATTTTTTTATCACATTTATTTCACATGTTTTTACGTGCTCTCACATGTTGTTTATGTTATCATTGGCTGAAATGTTGTATCCCCATGTTGACACATTTATTTCACATTCATTTTCAATGAGATCATGCTCTCACATGTACTCACATGTTGTCATGCAGTGGTGTAAAGTACTGAAGTAAAAATACTTCAGAGTGCAACTTACATGTAAGTACTTTTTGGGAGAATCTGTACTTTGCTGTACATTACAAATCTGGTAGACTCACTAAACACAAATGCTTTGTTTGTCATTTATGTCTGAGTGTTGGAGTGTTCCCCTAGCAATTTTGTCAATTTAATAAACATGAACATTGTGCCATCTGGTTTGCTTTACATAAAAGGAACTTGAAATGATGTACATTTTAGCAATTACATTTACTTTTGACCAAATACTTTTAGACTTTTATTCAGGTAGTATTTTACAGGGAGACTTTCACTTTTACTTGAGTCATTTTCTATTGAGCTGTCTTTACTTTTACTGAAGTACGACAATTGGGAACTTTTCTTCCATCACTGGTTTTATGTCATCACCTGTTGCTCCACCTGTTGTCACATGTTATCATATCAACTTCACATTCAAATCACGTGATCACATGAGATCACACGAGATCACGTGAAATTAATATGGTTAATTAATATGGTTTTTTCCGTAAGGGTACTGCTTTTAGAGACAACATGATTATAGGAACAGAGTGAAACGTGCTGTTAACTTCCTTGCTCCCCCCCCCTCCCCCCATCTACTTTATAAGGCCCGGAAAATATACACTCTACCACTATATACCAGATGACACATACTTCCATTTGCTTCAATCCCCACATGTCAGAGATCAATTATAGTTCTTCGAGAGCCCAACATATTCTCTGACCACTCTAATCTATCTTCCAAAATTGATCATGGAGACAGAAAAGAAACATTGCATATAGAACATTTAGTTGTCTCAGATGTCCAAATGAGTCTTTCTTGCTCCCGGTGCAAATGGTTTTAGGAATTTTCCGAGGCTCTTGAGAATCTGTCTGAGAATACATGCCGCTATGCAGTCGGCACACCGGCACGACGAGATAACGTTACACTTTGAATCTCCCAACAACTTCCAATCTAAATTCATTTTGATTTCCGATCCAGTGAATTTGCGTTTGAAACATGGGCAACAATTGGAGAGTTGAGAGTTTCCATCAGATCACTGTGTTTCCATCACTCTGAGTGCTCTTCGCCTTCCACTCTTATCGGCTTCACAAAGTCAATACAATCATTTCTTTTGATATCCACGGATCCTAGAGCAGAAGAATTGTGCCCAGTAAGCTCTCTCTCTCTCTCTCTCTCTCTCTGAAAAAAAATCCCATTATTTCCAACTCAGCAAGTCTGCCATAGACGACACCTTAAATGCCAAAGACCAACATCAGCCTAGAAATATTGATTTAATACTTAATTAGAGGACAAAGCGAAATAACATAGTAAAATCAATGTCAGTAACCTAACATTACTGGGATTGGAATGGAAGAAAACGCCGTTAGGAAATAATATAGACCCAATTTACTGACTTGAGGGGTTTTGGGCAGTTATGATGTTATGATCATTTCAAGAGAAATCATTCTAAATGGCAACTCTAATATACAACCGTATCTTTGCTATATCCTTCTCCAGCGAGGCAATATAATGTTTAACCTCTGTGTTACTGTAATGATCCAGTTGAGTACAACAGTCTCTCTCTCTCCCTCCCTCCCTCTCTCCATGTTTACATTGCAGAATCAAGTGAATTAATCAATAAACAAATGTGAGAAGAAACAAAAAAAACAACTTACAAAAAAATCATTCAGACATTTTACAGTAAACATTGCACTCAAACAATATTCCCAGACAATTTATGCTGTCCTCCGCTTATTGGCTACTTAGCTTATTCAAGCCTGTCTCAAAAAATATGTCTAGAAATGTACACGTTTTGTGCTCTTGCTGAATACAAATGATCTATAACTGGGCTAATAACTCACTAAATAGCAAAGTATATGAACAAAATGTGCACACATGGCTACACGCAGCTCTTGCTTTGATATCAAAACAAGCACATCTACTCACGACACAGTCTAGTTCATAGTAAATGGCACAGATCCAAATATGGCAATGGTCTATTTAAGTATACTGTATGCCTACTGCAGCAGCACTGATTGGTTATATAACAATGGTCTGTGTTGAGTACGGGTTGAGTCGAGCATGTCAATGCAACAGAATCCTATTTGACAATCCCCAAGTCCAGAACAGACAATGAGAGGAGCACGGTACTACATACAGTGGCTTGAGAAAGTATTCACCCCCCTTGGCATTTTTCCTATTTTGTTGCCTTACAACCTGGAATTAAAATAGATTTTTGGGGGGTTTGTATCATTTGATTTACATAATATGACTACCACCTGGAAGATACAAAATATTTTTTTATTGTGAAACAAACAAGAAATAAGACAAAAAACCCTGAAAACTTGATTGTGCATAACTGATTAATGCCCTCCTTGCCTGGTCTGTGAGTTTTGGTGGACGGCCCTCTCTTGGCAGGTTTGTTGTGGTGCCATATTTTTTCCATTTTTTTATATAATGGATTTAATGGCGCTCTGTGGGATGTTCAAAGTTTCTGATATTTTTTTGTAACCCATCCCTGATCTGTACTTCTCCACAGCTTTGTCCCTGACCTGTTTGGAGAGCTCCTTGGTCTTCATGGTGCCGCTTGCTTGGAGTTGTTGCAGACTCTGGGGCCTTTCAGAACAGGTGTATATACACTGAGATCATTTGGCAGATCACGTGACACTTAAATAAAGTTCACCTGTGTGCAATCTAACTAATTATGTGACTTCAGAAGATAATTATTATTTAGGGGCTTCATAGCAAAGAGGGTGAATACATATGCACGCACCACTTTTCCATTTATTTATTTTTTAAACAAGTTATTTTTTCCCATTTCACTTCAGCAATTTGGACTATTTTGTGTATGTCCATTACATGAAATCCAAATAAAAACAAATTCAAATTGCAGGTTGTAATGCAACAAAATAGCAAAAACGCCAAGGGGGATGAATACTTTTGCAAGGCACCGTAGGGCCATGACTACATGGAACTCTGTAAACATCAGGAACTGATGCAAGCAGTAGAATCAGATTTAAAAAATAGATAAAAATACACCTCGGGGCGGCAGGGTAGCCTAGTGGTTAGAGCGTTGGACTAGTAACCGGAAGGTTGCAAGTTCAAACCCCCGAGCTGACAAGGTACAAATCTGTCGTTCTGCCCCTGAACAGGCAGTTAACCCACTGTTCCCAGGCCGTCATTGAAAATAAGAATTTGTTCTTAACTGACTTGCCTGGTTAAATAAAGGTCAAATAAAATAAACAATGGCAACTGTGAAGAGACACACACAGGTACAGACGCACTCGTAAACACACTCTACACACACACTGTAATATTGTTGTATAGTGGTATCATTTTGTGGTGTGGCAGTGTTAATATGATGTACGGTTTTATCTGTTTGTTTTATATGTAATATAAGGCTGTTAATGTGTTTGGACACAGGAAGAGTAAAGTAAATAAATACAGAGTAAAGTAAACAGATAAATTACAGATCATAATCTAGATCTTTATCTCTCTCTCTCTCTCATAGCACAGCCTGGCATTTCTTTCTTATAACCACCAGCTGAGAAGGAAGATCCCCCTCCCCCTGCTGTGAAGCACAGTGACTGTGACTGATGTGTGTTTCGCATGTTGTGATGATTAGCTGTGGCAGGGAGGGGGAAGAGGGAGCGAGGAAGGAAGGGTGTCAGAGAGAAAGAACATCTCTCCACCACCTCCTCCTCTTTTCTCTTCCTTTGCCAGACAGTCTGCCAAGGTCTGGGAGCCAGAGGTATAAGCTTTATGAATGGCATCTCTCATCCTCAACGTCAGTGTCAGGGTGTATTTCTGCCTCTGCTGTGGACACCTCCAACCCTGCTCTGGCAACCCTGCTCAAAGCAAAATTACACCCATAAAGACATGTACTGGCAGACAGTTAATCCGGAGATTGGGTACACACAAACACATAGCACGTTGGGTGGATTTCACAGGATATTGAACAAACAACAGCAGCCCAGACACCTTGCGGGTAGTAGCTTTGGGCCAGTAACCGAAAGGTTGCTGTATAGAATCCCAGAAAAGACCATGTAAAAATCTGTCACTCTGCCCCTGAGCATGGTAGTTGACCAACTGTTCCCCGGGCGCCGAAGATGTGGATGTCGATTAAGGCAGCCCTCTGCACCTCTCTGAATCAGAGGGGTTGGATTAAATGTGGAAGACACGTTTCAGTTGAATGCATTCAGTTGTGCAACTAACTATGTACCCTCCTTTCCATGCAAGGAATTGAGTTTTGTCCTGATGTAGTCTCTTTTACTATTCAGTCTGAGTGAGCATGAAGTCTGACTCGCCTGTCAAAACAGTGATTTATTTCTCCAAAAGAAAAGTTGTCTGAAAATAATTCCCATTCAAAAACATGGCTATGCAAGGGCACACCTGAACCTTCACAGATCAGCAAAAATAAATTAACAGAGCAGACAAGCCTAGAATAGAGTTGACTAGAATAGCAAAATGTACTCAGCAAGCAACTCCTTTTAGAACAATTTAATAGCAACCTGACCTGTTTAATACACTGGCCTCTCATCTGAATGTTAACATCCTGGTTGTAATATTAAGAGAGAAGACACACCTGAGCCCTATTAAAACCAACAGACAGGTGGTGAGGAGTCTCTTGTGTTGTTCTGATACAGGATCCACAGTAAACAGCTGTATCTCTCCTCTCCATCAGACCTTATATTCTAGGCTTGTTTGTATATATAGCCCGGTGCTTGTGGCACTGGGGAGACTGGAGGTGTCCCTTTAGTTGACATGCATTAGCTTTCCACAGTTCTGGCAGCTATCAGATTCCCACCAACATGCTGCAAGAGGGTAAATTGAGTTAAGGCGAAGAGAGAGGATTTGGCTGCTTTTTAAATGTGTTACTGTGTCCGTAGCGCTCCCACAGGAGGTAAACTTTAACCTGAGGACGTTGAAGGTCTGTGTTAAAGTAATATAGAGGAAAGCTGAGAAAAACCAACCTGTCACTGTGATTCTGCCTCTACAGTACTGGAGAAAGTACCACTGGCCTATCCACCAAGGGTTTGTTCATGTTGACTAAGAGTCATATGTCAAATGTATTGGTCTATGACATGTAGCACAAGTGTCAATTCAATTCAATAGCAGTTCAATTCAAATTCCATTGAAGCAAATTACCTGAACACCCAATGATAGACTGTGTGACTTACTGAAGCTGTACAGTGTGCCTTGATTTAACATGGACATCTTTCACAGCCTTCTCCCTCGCTCTGTGTATCTGTGTATTGATCTGGTCTGTGTATAGCTCTGGTCTGTGTATAGCTCTGGTCTGTGTATAGCTCTGGTCTGTGTATTGATCTGGTCTGTGTATTGATCTGGTCTGTGTATTGATCTGGTCTGTGTATAGCTCTGGTCTGTGTATAGCTCTGGTCTGTGTATAGCTCTGGTCTGTGTATCTGTGTATAGCTCTGGTCTGTGTATAGCTCTGGTCTGTGTATCTGTGTATAGTTCTGGTCTGTGTATAGCTCTGGTCTGTGTATCTGTGTATAGTTCTGGTCTGTGTATAGCTCTGGTCTGTGTATCTGTGTATAGTTCTGGTCTGTGTATAGCTCTGGTCTGTGTATCTGTGTATAGTTCTGGTCTGTGTATCTGTGTATAGCTCTGGCCTGTGTATAGCTCTGGTCTGTGTATAGCTCTGGTCTGTGTATAGCTCTGGTCTGTGTATTGATCTGGTCTGTGTATAGCTCTGGTCTGTGTATAGCTCTGGTCTGTGTATAGCTCTGGTCTGTGTATCTGTGTATAGCTCTGGTCTGTGTATAGCTCTGGTCTGTGTATCCGTGTATAGTTCTGGTCTGTGTATCTGTGTATAGTTCTGGTCTGTGTATAGTTCTGGTCTGTATATAGTTCTGGTATGTGTATAGTTCTGGTCTGTGTATAGCTCTGGTCTGTGTATAGCTCTGTGCATCTGTGTATAGCTCTGTGTATCTGTGTATAGCTCTGGCCTATGTATAGCTCTGGCCTGTGTAGAGCTCTGGCCTGTGTATAGCTCTGGTCTGTGTATTGATCTGGTCTGTGTATTGATCTGGTCTGTGTATTGATCTGGTCTGTGTATAGCTCTGGTCTGTGTATAGCTCTGGTCTGTGTATAGCTCTGGTCTGTGTATAGCTCTGGTCTGTGTATCTGTGTATAGCTCTGGTCTGTGTATATGTGTATAGCTCTGGTCTGTGTATAGTTCTGGTCTGTGTATCTGTGTATAGTTCTGGTCTGTGTATAGTTCTGGTCTGTGTAGAGTTCTGGTCTGTGTAGAGTTCTGGTCTGTGTAGAGTTCTGGTCTGTGTAGAGTTCTGGTCTGTGTAGAGTTCTGGTCTGTGTATCTGTGTATAGCTCTGGTCTGTGTATAGCTCTGGTCTCTGTATAGCTCTGGTCTGCGTATCTGTGTATAGCTCTGGTCTGCGAGGAGCAGTTAGTGGCAGATGTGTTGACATCGCCTCTGACAGGCCAGGGCTGGTCCTCATCTCTCATTCTGAAGGCCAGTCTGTCATTCTCTTTTCCCTTTCCTCCATTCTCTCTCTTTCTATCTTGCCCCATCAGCACCCTCCATCTCTCTCTCTCTGTATGTATTTATTTAACAAGTGGTGTATTTAAGAAGGGACACACTGATGATGGGTTAAAGACGTGGGGCGGAAGGGTCAGCTGTTCCACATAGACCTGTTATTATAACCCATTAGAACAGCTCCTATGCAGTTTTACACATGGTTTATGTAATTGTGTATGCAAATGGTGTGTTTGTGGAGGGGAGGGAGTTGTGTGTGTGTTTTTCACTTATGGAGATTAGTTCCCTAGTTCCAAGTCCCCCAATTTCAAGTCATTATTCATGATAATTTATTCCAATCAAACTGGTTTATTATCCTGGCATGAATAAAGATGCCATAGAGGGGATGCCACCCTGAGAGGAACGTTAGGACACCATCACGTCAAAGAGAATGCCAGTCTCTGTCTGCTTCCGAAATGGCACACTATTCCCTGTATAGTACACTACTTTTGACCAGAGCACATTGGACCCTGGTCAAAAGTATTGCACTAGTGAATAGGGGACCATTTGAGAAGCAGGTTTCTCATTATATACATACAGAAAAATGTGATATTACTCAATGCATTTTAAACATGTGAAGGTTATGAGTTCCACAATAAGATATTGTTTGTTTAATTAGCATGTAATTATTAGCATAGACCCAGACAGAAGGCCTGATTTCTTTATTTAGTCTTTATCTAATCAGGTCTATATTGTAGTCATTTTATGTTCATTACTCAATGCTAATGAGGGTGTGTGTGTGTGCGTGTGTTTCCCTGTTCAGATAGTAATTTGCAGTAAACAGGGCTCTCTGAGACACAGGCCTGCCTGGATACATTATTCAATTCAATCATCATTAGCCCCGGTCTCACTGATAGCCCAACAATACATAAAAGCACACCTGCGTCTCTCCATGCTCTCAGGTACTGAGTAGGAATACAGGATTAGCATTGAGTAGGTCAGAATATGATGTGAATGGTAACAAGCATATTGAAGTGCTCATGTGCTCACAGACGTGAGGATGTGCACTGTACAATATTAGTGACAAATCATATTCCAGTTACAGCCACTCATAATCACTTGTGATCACCCTAATCCTAGACTAGCCCTAATTTAAACCACGTAATCCCATCAGACACATTACCAAAACTAAAATGTGCACTTTACAGGCTCCAGAAAATGTGTATTTATCAACAAATAAGTCATATGTTATGCATTATTATTAAGGTGTCTAGTATGAATCAGAGAAGTTTCATATGCATATCTCAAAGTGGTCACAAGACCACAAGCATAAATCTACAAGGTTTACTTTTACAGATTCATTTGGCACCAGAATTCGGTTATTCAACAGCTTATAAAACAAATACATTGTTGAAATTAAATATTTTCTGTGTAAAATGTGTTTCAAGAGTATAGTTTACACATGCGCCTACATTGTCAGTACATTGAATCCATGATGCTCGTGGTATATTCAAATATCTTAGGGGTCACACTGACCAATGGAAGAATACATTGGCTCGAGCAGATCATTTTTTCAGTAGATTGAAGATGAGTTGGGTTAAACTTGAATGTTTTCCCATTCTCCATTTACCTTTACACATTTGGAAAGTACTCAGACTCCTTGACTTTTTTCAACATTTTGTTACGGTTTTGCTCCGTTCATCTTTCCCTTGATCCTGACAAGTTGGCAGTCCCCACAACATGATGCTGCCACCACCACGCTGAACCGTAGGGTTGGTGCCAGGTTTCCTTCAGACGTGGCGCTCGGGAAATTCAGGCCAAAGAGCTCAATCTTTGTTTCATCAGACCAGAGAATCCTTTAGGTGTCTTTTGGCAACTCAAAGTGGGCTGTCATGTGTCTTTTACTGAGGAGTGGTTTCCATCTGGTCACTCTACTGAAGGCCTGAATGGTGGGTTCTTCTGGAAGGTTCTTCCATCTCCACAGAGGAACTCTAGAGCTCTAACAGACCATCGGGTTCTTGGTCACCTCCCTGAGGTGATGGAAGCCACTGTGTTCCTGGAGACCTTTAATGGTACCCTTCCCCAGACTGTGCCTCGACACACTCATGTCTCGGACCTCTGTGGACAATTCCTTCGACCTCATGGCTTGGTTTCTGCTCTGACAACTGTGAGACCTTATATAAACATGTGTGCGTTTCCAAGTAATGTCCAATCAATATAATTTACCAGAGAGACTCCAATCAAGTTGTAGAAACATCGTGTTTCCAATGACCAAACTTGATGCACCTGAGCTCAATTTCAAGTCTCATAAAGGGTCGGAATACTTACGTAAAAAAAGTTCTGCATTTAAATTTCTAAAAGCCTGTTTTCGCTTTATTGGGTATCGTGTGTAGATTGAATTACTTTTTCCACATCAATCAACTTTAAGGCTGTTACGTAACTAAATGTGGAAAAAGTCAAGGGGTCCAAATACCTTTCAAATGCACTATTTTTTAATCATAGCAGATTTCTTTTCAGTAGATTGAAGTTGTGTTATGGATACGCTTGATCAATATGATTCTACCATTATGTTTAAATCAGTGATTGATTGTAAAACGTTATTTCAGGGGGACCTGGCCATGTATCGACCCATAAACTGAATTAGTTGTGATGTCTTCACTATTATTCTACATCGTAAAAATATATTAAAGCCCTTGAATGAGGTGTCAAAAGTTGACACCTACTCATTCAAGGGGTTTTCCGTTATTTTCTGTCTTTGAAGACAAAAAGGAAACAAAGTAGTGATCAGAGACCTGCAGTGAGATTAGAGGCCTCTAGTAAATTGAATTGCCAATGGTGGAATTATTGTAATCGAAAGGAGAGACATTTCTTCAAAACAATCTAACTTCATTAATTACTGCAGTAATGAGCTGGTCGGTAATTACCCATGGAGGTGATCAATGAGAACTCAACGAGCTGGTTTGAGCCACAGCATTTTATAGTAAAGTCCATCCTCCTGGATGTTCATGACAAACATGTATGGAATGGGTCACAAGGTTACTAATAATTCACAGCATCTGCTGTAAATACAGTCCTCATTGTGTAGGTCTGGCTCCAAGCCATCTCTCCCTGGTTCTTTCCAGTCAGTCACACAGACACTAATCATGCTACGGAATGCAGTCTTTTCACCAAGCCATCGTAAAATCCACAGTCAGTGTTCAATCTCCCAGAGGCCCACTTTCAGTTCACACAGACACAATATTTATAAGAACCCTCTTCTGTTGCAATAACAATCTTGTACTTCCTCCACCATACCTTCCTTACGGAGTTGGAGAGTATTGGGAAAAGGTTGAGTTCAAAAGAAGCAAGGAGAGAAGCAAGTGAAGCAAGAGAGAGTTGGAAAGAAATTCATCAAAAGCAGTCAGTAGGTTGAAGTCGCCAGGTACAAAGAGCAGTGAGGCATCATCAGGGAATGATCTTATCAAGGGATCAAGCTCATTAAGGATATCTCCAAGAGTACCTGGTGGGGCAAAAAGACTACAATGTTAAGCTGGAGTGGACAAGTGTCAGCATGGAATTCAAATGAGCAGATGGACAGGTGAGAGAGGGAGAAAAGAGAATCTCCAGTTAGGAGAAATAAGTAGCCTTGTGCCACCAGTGATGAATAGATGCTCTTGGACTATGAGAGAAGATGTAGTCAGATACAGAGAGAGCAGCTGTGTTCTCTGGGGTGATCCAGTTCTCCATCAGGGCCAAACATTCAAAGGAACAAAAGGGCAGCATAGGCGGAAATTACGTCGCTATTCTCGACAGCAGATCGACAGTTCCAAACACTGCCAGAGACCCGGGATTCCACATGGATTGTGCGAGCAGAGTATACTAAATTAGAATGGTTGCAGCCAAGGGGTGTGGAGCATCTGTCAAGCCCACAGGGAGAGGAGCAAACAGGTATAGAAAACACGCATAGTTGCAAAAAGCTACAAAAGAAAAATGACATGATCAGAAAATAACTAGACGAGATACACAAGTGAGAGAGTGGTGCAGCACACCACAGCAGTCTTCATTTTCGGCGAGTCCTAATTTTGCAAACGAGACTGACACAACCGCTACTGAGAAAGTAGGGGAGACTGAAGTACTAACACTAATTGCTAATTGCCTAGCAGGGGTGGAGAGCACACCTCTCTATACTAATTGCTGATTGCATAGGAGAGGAGAAACCACTCCCCTTCCAAAACTGCCACTGATTACAAAACAAGTCACAAATTGACCTATCCGTTGATCCTGGTTGACGTGTCAATCATCTGCAAGTTATGAGCAGTTAGCACACCAAGTAGGCTACTGGGAAGACAAGCAGCACTTAAAGCAGATGGCCATAGCTAGCAAAAAGACAGTACAAGACAAAATGTATATGTGAAAATGAACATACCAAATGAACTAGTTATTATTATTGGCCTTGTTTTGGGGGTAATGTCTACATGGGATACAGTTTAATCTAATTCTCCCAACCTGTTACGGTCATCGGTGCATGAAGACGTGGACCAAAGCGCAGCGTGCTAAGTGTTCATGAATAGAACTGAACACTGAATGTTAAACACAACAAACGAAACAGTTACGTCTGGTGCAGACATTAAAAACAGAAAACTACCCACAAAACACAGGTGGGAAAAGGCCACCTAAGTATGGTTCTCAATCAGAGACAACGATAGACAGCTGCCTCTGATTGAGAACCACACCCGGCCAAACACACAGAAATAGAAAACATAGAACACAAAATAGACTCCCCACCCCAACTCACACCCTGACCAAACCAAAATAGAGAATAAAAAGGATCTCTAATGTCAGGGCGTGACAGGAACTGCTTTGTTATGTATCCTAACCTGCTGTGTAAATTCTCCTAAGCCCGCTACAAAAAGTATATTTTGACAAAAGCTGTATCCCTTCTAGACAAAACCTTGTTTCAGGGAAGAGCTCATTAGAATAATACTCAGCATGCTTTCCAATTATATCAACTTTACAGTATATTTTGTTCATTTAGCAGACATCACACCATAGTGCCATCCAACTTCTGATATCAATGCAGAGAGAAAGGGGGCCACAAAATGGTGAAATGCTATGAAAAAATATATGGTATAGACAAGTATTTTGTATTTTAAAAATGCAAATTACAGCTCTCAAAAGTATCTTGTTACAAAATACATTGGAGTATAGTTCAGCCAAGTGTAATACAAAAGACAAAATACTCAGATGTAGTTGAAATACATAAACAGAAATACTGTCCATCTCTGAATGCAACTAGACAAAAACCTCCAGGGACCTCTGCTGTTTAAATTGAATTCATGTCAATTATGTCTTTCAAAGTAAAATATTGTAAATTACATTTGACACCTGGTTTTTCATATGTGCTCAAATGTTTTCACATGTGTAGTGTCATGGTATCAAATTTTGACATTTTGCATCCTGTGTTATCACATTTATTTCACATTGTTGATTGTGTTTTCATATGTTGTCACATGTTATCACGTGTACTTTCATGTTCTCATGTTGCTTCACATGCTGTCACATGACATGCTGTCACATTAATTAAATCACACGTGATCACACGATATCGCAGGTTCATGTTCACATCTGAAATTCGTTAGTTTTTTTCTCCATAAGGTGTGTTATAGCCACCAAGCAGATGCTGGAATTTTTTAAAACCTTTATCTAAGTAGAAAACTGAACGCTGCACTACTGGAATCCCAATCACAGCCAGTTGTGATACAGCCTGGAATCGAACCAGGGTCTGCAGTGCCTTAGACCACTGCGCCACTCGGGAGGCCCTGAGGTGATGGTGGTGGATGAATGGCACAACAATGGGCCTCCTTATCTCATCACAGTATCTCTGTGCATTCAAATTGTTATTGATAAAATAAAATTGTGTTCGTTGTCCATTGCTCATGTCTGCCCATACCATAACCCCACTGCCACCATGGGGCAATCTGTTCACAATGTTGATACACGACGCCATACCCACTGTTTGCTATCTGCCCGGTTTCTGACAGTTTGTGCAGAAATTCTTTGGTTGTGCAAACCCAGAGTTTCATTAGCTGTACAGGTGGCATGTCTCAGATGATCCCACGGTGAAGAAGCTGGATGTGGAGGGCCTGGGCTGGTGTGGTTACACGGCATCTACAGTTGTGAGGCTGGTTGGACGTACTTGTCACGGTCGTCATATCGAGGAGACCAAGGCGCAGCGTGGTAAGTGTATATAACTCTTTAATGAAAGAGAGAACACTGAACAAAACGTGAAGCTATATTACTAGTGCAAACAGGCAACTAAACATAGAATAACAAACCAAAAACTAACCAAGGAATATGGCTACCTAAATATGGTTCCCAATCAGCGACAACGATAAACAGCTGCCTCTGATTGAGAACCAATCTAGGCAACCATAGACATATAAACACCTAGACTAGGCAAAACCCCTAGACAAACAAAAACCCTGAGACAATACTGATACTAAATAAACCACCCTTGTCACACCCTGACCTAACCAAATAATAAAGAAAACAAAGATAACTAAGGTCAGGGCGTGACAGTACTGCCAATTTCTATGAAACGATGTTGGAGCTGGCTTATGGCAGAGAAATGAACATTAAATTCTCTGTCAACAACTCTGGTGGACATTCCTACATCCCATCATGGCAATTGCACGCTCTCTCATAACTTGAGATGGCATTGTGTCATTTTTATTGGTCTTTTATTGTCCCCAGCACAAGATGCACCTGTGTAATGATCATGCTGTTTAATCAGCTTAATGATATGCCACACCTGTCAGGTGGATGGATTATCTTGACAAAGGAGAAATGCTCACTAACAGGGATATAAATACATTTGTGCACCAACTTTCAAATAAATAAGCCTTCTGTTAGCATGGACAATTCTGGGATCTTTTATTTTAGCTTATGATATATAGGACCAACACTTTACATGTTGATTTTATATTTTTGTTCAGTATATATATAAAAGAAATGGAAGTTGTGCAGAGCCCGTGGTCTAACGGTAATGCACCTTAGACATGTCACCTCTCTCCCCACCAAAGACCGGGGTTAAATTCCCTGCTCCAACACTTACATTTGACTAGGTATCCCCTTTCAGAATAAAACTAAGTTATTCTTCTTCGGTATTATGTCTGTCCGCAAACAAATGTTATAGGTGCATGCCACCACCTACTCTATTGGTTGTGTATCAGCCTACTATTCTGTAGTAGAAATTATTTACACTTCATTAAAAAATTGTCTGACCAACTAATCCGAAACCCATTAAAGCATCATCACTATTCCACTACTTTGACTCTATCTGATCCTACACCAGGCCAGCAGCCTGGGTGGACCAAATACCAAGTTCTTATTCTTCTTTGGAATTTGGTTGGCGGATAACATCCAACTTTTAGGTGAATACACCGCCACCTACTGTACTGGAGTGTGAGGTCAGTCACGGCCTGCCTACATTAAATTCCCTTCATTAGTCCTGTTCCTCTAAGAAAGTAAAATTTAGACTACTATTTACACTAATCAAATCAAATGTATTTATATAGCCCTTCGTACATCAGCTGATATCTTAAAGTGCTGTACAGAAACCCAGCCTGAAACCCCAAACAGCAAGTAATGCAGGTGTAGAAGCACGGTGGCTAGGAAAAACACCCTCGAAAGGCCAAAACCTAGGAAGAAACCTAGAGATTAACCAGGCTATGAGGGGTGGCCAGTCCTCTCCTGGCTGTGCCTGGTGGAGATTATAACAGAACATGGCCAAGATGTTCAAATGTTCATAAATGACCAGCATGGTCAAATAATAATAAGGCAGAGCAGTTGAAACTGGAGGTGGACTGGGGACAGCAAGGAGTCATCATGTCAGGTAGTCCTGAGGCATGGTCCTAGGGCTCAGGTCCTCCGAGAGAGAGAAAGAAAGAGAGAAAGAGAGAATTAGAGAGAGCATATTTAAATTCACACAGGACACCGGATAGGACAGAAGTACTCCAGATATAACAAACTGACCCTAGCCCCCCGACACATAAACTACAGCAGCATAAAGACTGGAGGCTGAGACAGCCACTACCACCTACACTCATTAAAAACCTACTACCCCATTCCACTACTTTGACCCTATCTGCTCCTGCACCATGCCAATGGCCTGGGAGGAGTGGACACCACCTCTCAACACATCCTGTAACTTTTCTGAAGTCTAATCTCGTATACCCAAATACATCTCTGGAGCAGCCACCACAACTCTCTGTGATTTAAGTTCCATTTCTGCAGTACAGTTGATAATCATTGCTATGAACGCTAAGAAGCCATCCTTACTGAAGCAACCTTACTGAAGCCCTCTGTGCTGGCACACATCTGCTACTCACTGCAACATGACAATAAACATGGCACCTGAAACAACGCAGTGGATTCGGCACAAAAGCGCTAACTGGATAAATGACATATCCTAACATGACTTTGTCGGGTAGAGACTCAAAAAGGACTGACAGTGACTTTCACAATGCTCCCCACCAGGTCTGCGTCACACCAAACGGTGGGCATCACAAAAACCAGCTCCATCGCCACACTTTGCGCTACCTCTGAAATCACTCATTTCCATGGTGCCCTGTTCCTAATAGCAAGAAACAGATCACGGAGTGCCTGCTCCTTCTGATCAGAAGAGACACAAACAAATATCACAAGTCCACTACAGGTTACCTTCACTGATTCAACTGCACCCAACTCCTTTCTCACCCACCCTGGAACCACAAATGGATCTGCCTAAAGTCAAGGGTCCACTTTCTCCCAAAATGTCACTCCTACTGGACCAGAGTCTTCTTTATCATGGCCAAACTCAGTGGTTCTCACCGCATGTACAACATCTTCACTCTCGTCAGGTTCCATCTCTGAGCTACTGGAGCACGTATCCCTCTTTTTGCACTTGATGCCAATCTTTCTCACCACACCGCTTCCTTCGACCTCCTTCTCGGTGGTCATCGCTGCACCTGCCACCGCAGTTAATTCAACCTCACTCTCGTCACTATCAATTTCCTTCTGTAGCTCTTCCAAAAGTTCTTTGTCATCCTGCATTCCACATTCACTCAAAACATATTCTACCTTTCTACTTTTTATTTATTGTCCGTCATCTTCTCCTTCATCAGATCTTCCAGAAGGCTTGTGTAATCTCCCACTCTGTATTTACACATAATATGTCCTATGTTCCTCTTTCCTTCCTGTCCGCCATTTTACCACCCAAGCCTTAGTCCTGTCCAAAGTGTGCAGTCTGGCTCACCACCCTCATTCCCAGATTCATATCCTAAAACTAAGTTATGAGACTAACTAAACAATCTAAACTGGAACAAGCATTTTAGTAACCGGTGCAATTAGTCCAATTAACATATTGGATCAGTTGACACAATTTTTTATATATATTTTTTTAACCTGCAATAGAGCATGCTGGGAAATATGATAATGATGGGTGTGGTTTTGGTACAAAACTGGTTATTAACACCAACACTAGAATCAACACTAGACATGTTACACAGAAAAATCAACACCAGGTAACACAGGCCAATTTGCTGTGTATCCATTTCTGTCATTTCATAACTGTCTCAATAAAGTGTCAAATAACTTAATATGTTGCTCAAACTGTAAGTACCTTCATGAGTATAACCAAAGAGAGATGCAATTTAGTGATTGACTGAAAACATTGGAAGTCTTTGGGTCAGTTGGTAGCCAAGCAGTTATGAGTGTTCAACCAGTAGCTGAAAGGTTGCTGGTTCAAATCCCTGAGCTGACTAGGTGAAAATTATGTCATTGTGCCATTGAGCAAGGCACTTAACCCGAATTGCTCTGTATGTCGCTCTGGATATGAGTATCTGCTAAATGAATAGAATTTAAATGGTTTTAATCACCTTGCATTTCCTATCTGTTTTTTCAGAGGATTGTGGGTAATAAAAAATACCTTTATGATTCATTCACACAATTTTGTATGCATATTTGAAGAAAAAAAGTATACTTCTATGTTAGTTTTAAGCAGCTTGTTATGCCATGAGGTGTAATGGAGCATGATGAACGTAGGTCAATCCCGTCAGGAAAAATTACGTTCAATGATGTGACGATCCATTCCCACATTTCCAACCTTTAGTGCCAGAAAAAATACAGTATCCTACAAAGTATGGCATTAGTCACGTAAAAACCTTACTCTGCTTAATCTGCCGATTAAAATGTAGTTTTCTGGCCAATCTTTCAAATGATTAAGACATGTAAACAGCTTAATCAGCATTCCAGCGGTGTATTTCATATGCGCATGACCAAGCACCAGCAGTGCAAATCTCCCTCTTATGCATGAGTGTGTTTGGAAAAACTAAAAGTGTGCATCTTAGACATAGTTTTCACCTACAAATGTTATATGTCCGAACTCCGAGTCAAATTAACTTCTCAAAAATAACATGGGTGCGGTTGAATAATGTTAATTTGATTGGAGATTTTCCGAGTCCATGTAGACAGGATTGTCAGGGAAAATCGCTCTTCTCGCAAAGAAGGTGCACATTTAAATCCAACTATTACATTAATCTGACTATTCACAATAATCATATTATTGCATGTGACGGTACTGAATGGCTCAGGATATACAGTATCTGTGTTTTTATTTTATTTTTATTCATGAGAATGAAAGGAAAAAAGAAAGAGAGGAATCTCCAGGAGAGGAACAGTCCTCAGGGAGAACATTCCCCGAACAGAGAGAACACAGGAATGACATGCCGCTAATCTCCCAGGTGGATTCCCCACTAAGGTACTCCTCTGACTGTCACAGTGTTCAAGCTGAGCTCAAATTAACACAGGGATCAGGTCTACGCGGCGAATGGCATTCTCCTGGGGCTACAGAGAACACAGACGGATACCGAATGGAGACTTTACATTGGTGATAATTCAATTGCTCATGCTTACATCTGAATACATCTGAATGGTACAAAGGGAAATATGGCAAAAGAAATACAGAGAACATTACAGATGCTTACATTGGTAGGTGGGTATTTGATACTGCTGATGCAGAGATATGGAATATAAAGCTGTGGCAGAGAAGGTTTATAGACTTCAAACTCATCTCTGGATGTGGAAGCCAGTTCCGCTGCATTGTTTCGTTGTTTCTCTCTAATCAGTGACTGATTTAGACCCGAGACACCAGGTGTGTGCCATTAATTATGATGTAGAACAGAAAACCAGCAGGCTCCGGAACACATCGGGTCAGAGTTGAAACCCCTGGTTTTAGGAACAGGAGAAAGAGGTATTATGCTGGGTAATGCACTAGGGGTGAGATGCAAGTGAACACCATTCTTACAGAATGGGGAATCAGTTGCTCATACAATAATCAATATGAATTTATCTCAATCGCCTCGCTATCCCTTACAGCATGTGTCAAACTCATTCCACGGAGTGCCAAGCGTCTATTGTGTTTTCATTCCACCCTTGTACTTTATTGATTAATTAAGGGCAATAATTAGCAAGGAACTCCCCTCAGCTGGTTGTCTAGGTCTTAATTGAAAGGAAAAAACAAAAACCTGCAGACACTCTGCCCTCTGTGGAATGAATTTGACACCCCTGCCCTACAGCAAACCAATCCATTGAGGAAAATAGACATAAATAGCAGGAGCTGGCTGAACATCTTACAAATCATCTCTACCCCTCTCTACAACGGTCCATCACCTCAGTGCACATGCACGCATGTCCACACAAACACACCACTCACCGCCTGAGTCCACAACTGTTCCCGACACTGAGGTGAATGAATAGCTGCCTCGGAGTATTAGTCCCTGTGGACACCAGTGTCTATCTGATAACAGCGTGTGTGTGTGTGTGTGTGTGTGTGTGTGTGTGTGTGTGTGTGTGTGTGTGTGTGTGTGTGTGTGTGTGTGTGTGTGTGTGTGTGTGTGTGTGTGTGTGTGTGCGTGTGTGTGTAGTCCCTGTGGACACTACTGTCAACCTGTAAGGCACTATGAACAAACCCTTTGCTCTTCTCAAGGAGCACCACTTCATCAACGACTGGAGCTCCTGGTTCCACATATTCACTCTTACGGTAGGAATGCTGATATGGGATCAGTTTTAGATCCTAATGAATTATATGGACTGGTGGGGTTCTGGGCCCGTATCCACAAAAGCATTTCAGAGTAGAAAGTTGGTCGTAAGTGCTGAGAATAGAGACGTTTTACTCCTACTCTTATGGGTCAAGATAAAAGCTTTAGTCATGATTGTCCCACCTCGTCAACAGATATTAAAGGAGACCTCATGAGCTGTCCTAATCTGTTAAGAGTCACCAGCAGGCGTCTTGAAAAGAGGAAAATGTGGCGAGTTAGTGGTTCCTGCGCCACATGCAATTGCTTTGGAGTTGTTAAAGAATGATGTGATATTTCTATGTGATCAATCCATAAATAATCTAGAGACCTACATGGAACAGTTGCTCTTGCGTTTTTGACAATGCTTTCACGAGGCCTGTATAGCACGATATGCCTAAATAATTAGAACCACTAGGCTAACATGTTTTTCTTTGAATTTGTATTTTATTTTGAAGCGCAACAGGATGCCTAAATTGTTGTTTTTTTGTTGACTTTGATTGTGTTCGATGAAAATGATCAAACGTTGTATGAAACGTTGTATTGCAACATTATCGGCAAGTGAGATGACGCCTACTGTACCAAAGCGATTTAGAGTTGTTAAAACGGGAGTGGTGACTCGTGTGTTGATCTAACGGTAAGATTGTCAAAATTCCTCTTTTAACCATCAGAATTAGATTTTTAACCAAGTTATGTGTGCCAAAATATTAGGCAATAATGAATTATCACATAAATTATATCAAACGTTTTACCGTTGCGACATTTGTTGTACGGTCACATTCACTGTGGTTGTCTGAAACGTGCTTTACAGTTCTCAGCTGGCGATGCCTTATTGCCTTTGACATTGTTGCAAATTATGGGGAATAACCAATGAGCATCATCCCTACCTTTCCTTTAAGGTCCCTCAAACTGTCGTAATTACGAGCTGAGATAAAAATGTTTTTTGAGCTTATTTTACTCCTCTCTCAGAGTTTGTCTGGGCAGCGTCTTAATATCATCCTGAAACCTACTCTGAGTTGGGAGGTTTCTTTGGTCTTAAAACAGCTTTTAACAAGATTCCTAGAGACTTTTCTGAGATGCTTTGTGAATAAGGGCCCTGATATTAGATCAGCTTTGTGAATAAGGGCTCCCCCTGATATTAGATCAGACCCTGATATTAGATCTCCCACTCTGAGACCCTTTGAGACCCTTTGTGAATAAGGGCCCTGATATTAGATCAGCACTCCCACTCTGAGACCCTTTGTGAATAAGGGCCCTGATATTAGATCAGCACTCCCACTCTGAGACCCTTTGTGAATAAGGGCCCTGATATTAGATCAGCACTCCCACTCTGAGACCCTTTGTGAATAAGGGCCCTGGTATTAGATCAGCACTCCCACTCTGAGATCCTTTGTGAATAAGGGCCCTGATATTAGATCAGCACTCCCACTCTAGACCCTTTGTGAATAAGGAGACCCTTTGTGAATAAGGGCCCTGATATTAGATCAGCACTCCCACTCGGAGACCCTTTGTGAATAAGGGCCCTGATATTAGATCAGCACTCCCACTCGGAGACCCTTTGTGAATAAGGGCCCTGAGTGTTATTGTCCTGTTTTGAAGCAGTGAGTGGTTTTACCCATGCCTCTTTTAATTAGTCAAAAGTGACCTTCAAGAAATTCTCTCATCTTGAAGTAAATTCACAACAGCGATAGCTAGCCTAATTTAAAACATACGATTTCAGATGGCATTACCATGGTAAGCTTTTTCGGAAAACATCAATGCCTTTTAGCTAGGTGACAGATATTTGAATTTGCTGAAGAGTTATATATTATTATTTTGCGAAGAAGCTCCGTGTTATTGACCATCAGAAATAACAGCTTTCTATCAAGATCACCAAGAACTAATTACTTACTGGCACATTTAAAGGCTACCTCAGAAATCTCCACTTTCAGCCTGGTATCAGTTGATGAGCATCAAATAGTGAATCTTTTTCAAAAAGATATGCAGCTCAGTTATCCTCCTTGGGTGTCAGTAGTGAAGCGATAATGGACAACATCTTAAATTACGGTGACCCTGAAGTCTCTCTCCTCTTGTATGAACTCAGCTCAGCATCACTGAGGGGTTTAAAAGAAAGAAAAGAAAGTCACGTGTATCTGGTTTGTACATGACTCTGTACAGGATTAACGGTTCACTGATAGTACGTTTGGGTGAAATATGCAAGAAACAAAGGATGCCCTCAAAACAACATTTTTACAACTCAACGAGGTGTCTACATGGGTGTTCCCAGATTATGCATGTTCCTGGACAAAAAAAAAATACTTTCATTGTTTTCTAAATGTGCTTTCTGTCATTCAGAATCCTCCAGGAGAGGATTAATTTGGAGTCTGTGTATACAAGAACTGGCTTTTGAACTACCAACCTTTCCGGCAGGGGGTGTACTTGTACATCAAGCTGCCGCATTCTACAATAACAACCTATCCCTCAATATAACCAAGACAAAGGAGATGATTGTGGAGTACAGGAAAAGGAAGAACGAGCACGCCCCCATTCTCATCGACGGGGCTGTATTGGAGCAGGTTGAGAGCTTCAAGTTCCTTGGTGTCCACATCACCAACAAACTAGAATGGTCCAAACACACCAAGACAGTCGTGATGAGGGCACGACAAAGCCTATTCCCCCTCAGGAAACTAAAAAGATTTGGCATTTGTCCTGAGATCCTCAAAAGCTTCTACAGCTGCAACATCGAGAGCATCCTGACTGGTTGCATCACTGCCTGGTACGGCAATTGCTCGGCCTCCGACCGCAAGGCACTACAGAGGGTGGTGCGTACGGCCCAGTACATCACTGGGGCTAAGCTGCCTGCCATCCAGGATCTCTACACCAGGCGGTGTCAGAGGAAGGCCCTAAAATGTGTCAAAGACCCCAGCCACCCCAGTCATAGACTGTTCTCTCTACTTCCGCATGACAAGCGGTACCGGAGTGCCAAGTCTAGGACAAAAAGGCTTCTCAACAGTTTTTACCCACAAGCCATAAGACTCTTGAACAGGTAATCAAATGGCTAACCAGGCTTTCTGCATTGTGTCCTGCCACCCACCACCCACCAACCCCTCTTTACGCCACTGCTACTCTCTGCTCATCATATATGCACAGTCACTTCAACCATATCTACATGTACATACTACCTCAATTAGCCTGACTAACCGGTGTCTGTATGTAGCCTCGCTACTGTATGAAGCCTCGCTACTGTTTTTCACTGTCTTTTTACTGTTGTTTTTATTTCTTTACTTACCTATTGTTCACCTAATAACCTTTGTGCACTATTGGTTAGATCCTGTAAGTATGCATTTCACTGTAAGGTCTACTACACCTGTTGTATTCGGCGCACGTGACAAATAAACTTTTATTTGATACACTACAACAACAGGAGATAGGCTCCTGCCCTATGGAATATCCCGGTTCAGACAAGGTTTACTTTCTTACTAACTGGGCCTTGAACAGGAGCTCAATTTAAATGGCATATATTTACTTCACAAATTCTAAAATATTTATGACTCCATTAAAAGATTATTCCCTACAACATTACTCACATCAACATTAATCACTGACAGCGTTTCATTAATATCCATTTATCTGTGTGTCTGGGAACATATGCATCAGAAAATAAGACACACCTGGTCCAGAATGATGGGGATTGGATTAGATCATTCTCAATGAAGATATCAGTATTTCTGGGCAGGTAGCGAGATGAAACAGACCACAGTAATACTGAACATCCCCCCTCATCCCACAAACTATCCACACACATACACACCTACACGGTCTGGAACTGGGTGTCCGGTGTGTGTGTGCACGTGTGTGTGTGTTTTTTAAGACTCCATCTGTGTGGGCCAGGTCTTTACTGGGAGAGAAGAGAGGATAATGGGAACTGTCAAGTACAGTACAGTGTGAAAACATATTTAATATCCATTGACCCCTTCCCTTTCACCTCTCACCCCTGCTCTGAACTCACCCTCCTGGGTCCAGGTGAGACTGCAGAGATGTGGGTGGGAGTTAACCCAGGGGAATCTGACTCTTGCTCCCCTGGTCTCCTCCTCATGTATGGTTAAACGTGATCTATCTCCACTGTCATGTCTCCTTTCCCTAGAGGTTAGGGCTCAGGTGAGCCATGTAGGAACAAGATCTGATAGTTTCACTTTATAAATTCAACGTATTATGAGTGAAAGTCTATTTATGAAGCCTTGATTACGTGTTGTTACAGGGTTAAAAAAAACAATTCAAAGGTTAGCAATTTAGACTTCAATTCTGAGGTTACCCTTACGGAAAAACCACATGAATTTCACGTGATCTCGTGTGATCTCGTGATCACATGATTTAATGTGAAGTTAATGTGATAACGTGACAACGTGAAGCAACATGTGATAACATAAAACGACATGACAACGTGATTACATGTGAGAACATGATCTTATGTGAAATTAATTAGAAAAGATGTGACAACATAGGGATACAAAATTTCAACATGTGATGACATGAAACTACACATGACAACATGAGCACATGAAATTGGCCCCAACTCCCAGCTGTTCACTGTGTCCCCTAAATCAGGTAGACACATTCCTCCATATGTGGGGGTGCCCTGCAGTTAATTGCTTATGCTACAAAGTTGAAACATTTATTTCAAAGTGCATGAATGTAAATATTCAATGCTTTGCATCTACTATGTTACTTAACAATGATAGCTACTTGAATCTCTCAATAAATCAGCACTACCACAAAACAAGTTGTTGGTTCTTACATGGCAATTAACTCACTCTGTCCATATTCGCCAGTGGAAACCGTTAATATTATAAGTTATAACATTGGAATTATCGCCAGCGAGAATAATTTGTCAAGAAACAATTGAGGCCTGGACAAATACTCTTGACGATGTAAAGAATCATCTCAGCTAAAGCCCAACACATATAAATAAACAAGCAATAAAGCCCAACAGGCAGGTGCACAGATAGGGCTTTACCTGTGCAGTGCACATTCCCCTTAGCCCTTCCAGTCTCTAAAGTGTCCTTTGTTGGTATAATTACGCCAATATAATTTCTCAGTGTGCCTTGCTTTTTTGAGTGAATTGTAGAGCCACCACCCATGACTGTATTTGTTCATTAATTTGTTCATTTACAGTCCTAAGGACTTCACCAAGTTTTTTTCTGTAGCTGAATTATATGATAATATAACTCTTTATGACAATGCATTACATACACTGAGTTTACCAAACATTAGGAACATACCATAAGAACAGCCTCAATTTGTCAGGGCATGGACTCTACA
Organism: Oncorhynchus masou masou; assembly: GCF_036934945.1. Classification (NCBI taxonomy): domain Eukaryota; kingdom Metazoa; phylum Chordata; class Actinopteri; order Salmoniformes; family Salmonidae; genus Oncorhynchus; species Oncorhynchus masou. The sequence continues at coordinate 12,351,793 of NC_088237.1, read as the reverse complement.
AAGTGTCAAACGTTCCACAGGGATGCTGGCCCATGTTGACTCCAATGATTCCCACAGTTGTGTCAAGTTGGCCTGGATGTCCTTTGGGTGGTGGACCATTCTTGATACACACAGGAAACTGTTGAGCTTGCAGTATTGACACAAACCTGTGCGCCTGGCACCTACTACCATACCCCGTTCAAATCCATACCCCGTTCAAATGCACTTAAATAATTTGTCTTGCCCTCTCACCTTCAGAATGACACACATTCACAATCCCTGTCTCAAGGCTTAAAAATGGTTCTTTATCCTGTCTCCTCCCCTTCATCTACACTGATTGATGTGGATTTAACAAGAGACCAATAAGGGATCGTAGCTTTCACCTGGATTCACCTGGTCAGTCTATGTCATGGAAAGAGCAGGTGTTCTTAATGTTTTGTTTACTCAGTATATAGTAAGTTGATGGCCATGTTTTGCCATAACACAGTGGTGTTATGAATCACCTGGTTCACAGGCCACATCATGCTGGCTTGCAAAGTGTTGTGTAGCAATGTTACGTTTGATGCGCACGTGACAAATAACATTTTATTTTATTTTTAACCACCGCAGTGGCTTTACATAGCCCCCTACACACACTGTGATGCTCTCTGTCCATTGTGCTGACACAGCACAGATATCATTTTTTTAAGCACCAACCTGTCACTCAATCATTTTTATTTGTTACTGTTTTTATATAAGGACATAACACTCAAACTGAGGGGGCACAAGTTTGAACTGACGGGACTTAGCCCCCTTTAGCCCTCTCGTGGAACCGGATACAGTGCGCGTGTTTGCAAAGCAGCAAGCGATCCAGAGACAGACAGAGAGAGATAGCGAAAAAGATCGAAAGAGCGACATCCTGCTCTGGGGAAACGACAGGGTGATTCAGCCTTTCTCTACCCAGTGATGTGTGTGTGATCAGTGTGAAAGGCAGGATATTCTTTGAGTGTGTAGATGATAACAGCTAATGAGGACCATTGTCAATATCCTCTTGGCTTCTCGCTGCTGTATTCAAATGTAGCATAATGGAGTTTTGACGTTGGAGATGGAAGAACACTTCATTTCTATAAGCATAAAAGTGTGTGTGTGTGTGTGTGTGTGTGTGTGTGTGTGTGTGTGTGTGTGTGTGTGTGTGTGTGTGTGTGTGTGTGTGTGTGTGTGTGTGTGTGTGTGTGTGTGTGTGTGTGTGTGTATTTGTGTGTGTGTGTGTGTGTGTGTATTTGTGTGGTGACCAAAAGTCCCGACATGAACCGGAAATAAACAAAAATCTGACAAACTGGGGACAGTCCCCTCGAGGTCAAATGCTATTTCAAGGGGGTTTAGGGTTAGGTTTAGGGTTAAGTTTAGGTTTTTGGGATAAGTTTAGGGTTTTATAAATTTGGCTTATTTAATTTTATTAATATTATGGTGTTTCTATGGGTTTCCGTTAGGATGGAATGCAAAATATGGCACTACAACGTGGGGGTTGGGCGTAGGCTAGAGGATTGGAGAATTCTAAATTGTTTGCCTTGGTTAGACAACTTTGTTCCAATATTTCTGTAAATCAGTGATATTTATTCCCATGGTAATTCGTTATGTATCCATAGCTAAATAAACATCTGCATTTTGAAAGAGCATTTTGTATCATTATTTTATTAACAAAATGGGTTTATTTGTTTATTAGGCTACTGTGCAGTCTACAATACATACTGTCGAAAACATGGGAATGTGCCTTATACCCTACATAAGGGAGAGCAGGCCATGTCTGTATTACGGAATGCAAGGCATGCGGGAGACCAGTGTTATTTCAGGGTTGTGATGTCTTCACTATTATTCTACAATGTAGAACATTAAAAATATAGAAATATCCTGGAATGAGTAGGTGTTTTCAAGCTTTTGACTGGTACTTGCTGGAACGTAAAATATGGCGCTGTACAGTGTGACGGTCGGCAGTACAGTACTAGGCTATTTAGCAAAAGAATCCCTGCAGGTAAAGAGGAATGAGTAGGCTGTCCTTGTCAATAAGAATTAGTTCTTAATTAACTGACTTCCCTAGTTATCTTGTTAGGGATGCAATCCCGTTAATGGGATAATTGTCATCAACAACCGCTGAATTGCATAGCGCCACATTCAAACAATATTACTAAAAATATTTATATTCATGAAATCACAAGTGCAATATAGGAATACACAGCTTAGCCTTTTGTTAATCCACCTGTCAAGTAGCTTGGTCATGAAAATCAGAAAAGAAATCAAATTAATCGTTTACCTTTGATAATCTTCGGATGTTTTCACTCACGAGACTCCCAGTTACACAATGAATGTTCCTTTTGTTCCATAAAGATTATTTTTACTGCTAAATGACTTAAATGTAAAATGTAACATTTTTATATCCAAAATACCTCCGTTTGTTTGGCGTGTTATGTTCAGAAGTCCACGGGAAAGAGCGGTCACGACAACGCAGACAAATTCCAAGTAGTTTCCGTAATGTCCACAGAAATATGTCAAACGTTTTTTTATAATCAATCCTCAGGTTGTTTTTAAAATATACAGTGCCTTGCGAAAGTATTCGGCCCCCTTGAACTTTGCGACCTTTTGCCACATTTCAGGCTTCAAACATAAATATATAAAACTGTATTTTTTTGTGAAGAATCAACAACAAGTGGGACACAATCATGAAGTGGAACGACATTTATTGGATATTTCAAACTTTTTTAACAAATCAAAAACTGAAAAATTGGGCGTGCAAAATCATTTTCAGCCCCTTTACTTTCAGTGCAGGAAACTCTCTCCAGAAGTTCAGTGAGGATCTCTGAATGATCCAATGTTGATCTAAATGACTAATGATGATAAATACAATCCACCTGTGTGTAATCATGTCTCCGTATAAATGCACCTGCACTGTGATAGTCTCAGAGGTCAGTTAAAAGCGCAGAGAGCATCATGAAGAACAAGGAACACACCAGGCATGTCCGAGATACTGTTGTGAAGAAGTTTAAAGCCGGATTTGGATACAAAAAGATTTCCCAAGCTTTAAACATCCCAAGGAGCACTGTGCAAGCGATAATATTGAAATGGAAGTTTCATATCTTTATATTTGAAGCCTGAAATGTGGCAAAAGGTCGCAAAGTTCAAGGGGGCCGAATACTTTCGCAAGGCACTTTATAATCAATAATATATCAACCGCAATGACTGCCCAAACTCTGTTATGCATACAAAACACTGCTGGCACCCGGACATACAATGACTCGATGTTATCGTTCTCGCTCATTTTTTCAAAATGAAAGCCTGAAACTATGTCTAAAGACTGTTGACACCTTGAGGAAGCGATAGGAAAAGGAATCTGGTTGATATCCCTTTAAATGGAGCAAAGGCAGGCTATGGAACATGGAGTTTTCAAAATAGAAGCCACTTCCTGGTTTGATTTTCCTCAGGGTTTCGCCTGCAATATCAGTTCTGTTATACTCACAGACAATATTTTGACAGTTTTGGAAACTTTAGAGTGTTTTCTATCCAATACTAATAATAATATGCATATATTAGCAACTGAGACTGAGGAGCAGGCCGTTTAGTTTGGGCAATTTATTCATCCAAGCTACTCAATACTGCCCCCCAGCCATAAGAAGTTAAATAAAGGTTACACTAAGAGCATAACATTTCTACACCCTAATTTTCTAATGATTGCCTAACCAATACCCAATACCCAATGGAGATTAAGTGAAAATAAAAATGATTGATTTATCAATGAGACAATGCTTGCCTCAGAGCAGTGCGAAACAGTGCTAAAATAGTTGTAGGCTTTTGCTTCAAACTTTTATATGCTCGTTAAGTAAATAAGACCTACACCATATTAAACAGCACATTAATAAGACCTACAGTGTAATGACTTGACTTGACTCTCCGCCAATAATTACATTTAGAGGAGAATATCTGAGAATATCTGAAGGGATTTTATATAATTCTAAATTAATTAATAATACTAATAACTCTAATTAGAGGCAGAAGAAACGTGTGGGCTTATGAAAAGGTTCGGTATGAAATGTTTTATGTATATATATATATTTTTTTTTTAAATGATCAGAACATTAACCACGTGTATTCGCTTGTTTTGTACTGTTCTGTAGTTTCGACCCAATGATTCGTCTGACAAACAAGAACTTTGCAGCCCAGGCATGGATCAAAGCTGGCGAGATATTCAATAATGTCATCTTCACATGCGAATCGACCATGGCCCTGGAGCAATTTGCTCTAAATTGCTACAGAAAAAAAAGAGGAAGATCAAGCAAGCCGAGTCCCAAGGATCCGCTCAAACTCCATGTGTGGGGGGGCAATTTCTCACCAGGGACCAGGCCCATATTTGATTCTTGATGGTAAAGTTTGGCTATTTACAAAGCAAAAGGTATATAAAATATTGCAGCCTACACCTCATGGACTGTTATGTGTTCCACAATAATTCATTCTTGCCTCCTTTTTCAGGCATCATGGATCAAGATTTCTTTGAGGAAGAAATCAACAGGAGATATGCTGGACCCTATATCAGAGAGGTGTTTCTGGGCACACATTGTTTATTCCAAGGTAGGAGTACAGCAATATGCTGTTACGTTTAGGCCTATTTACATGTATATGTATGTCTCCACAAGGTTAATTGTACAAGACTGTGTGTGTATGTGTGTGTGTGTTTTCCTGCCTGTGTGTGTGTGTGTGTGTGAGGTGGGGCATTACATAAACGTATACTTTCAGAAAGAATCAGGATTAAAACAAGTAGCTAGACCACTTCATATCAGTCTTCACATTTTACTTGACTCACTGAATTCTATGTTTTGATATAAACACCCAGCATGGTGTTCTGGAGTTGAAGCACATATCACTCTGGGATTCAATTTACATTAAATGCAGGGTCCCTGTGGAGACAGTCAATACTTCAAGTTTTACACAGAGAGAGCGAGAGGAGAGAGCAAGAGACAGAGTAATAGAGAGAGAGAGAGACAGAGAGAGAGACAGACAGAGATACAGACAGACAGAGAGACAGAGAGACAGAGAGACAGACAGACTGAGCGAGAGACTGAGCGAGAGACTGAGAGAGAGAGACAGAGAGACAGAGAGACAGAGAGAGAGGGAGAGGGCAGTGTGTCTGTGAGAGCGTGATTTGGAGGCTTTCCCTTGATTGTTTTATCACATAAGTGCCTCTACTTTACCATGTGTTTAGGCTGGAGAACAACTACATAAACATCCAAATACGAGCTGTAAATGTTTCATGGCTTGTTTCTTTGAAGTTTTTTAGGCAGGGTGTCATTACGATGTGTTACAGAGCATCTGAAGTTGCCTGCCATGTGTTTGTGTTGATGATGTGTGCTTGCTTTCTTGCGTGCGCGCCATCTGGAGAGGATGACAATTGCTTACCTGTCCTGTCTTTGGGATGAAGAGACCACATGCTGCTGATGAGAGGAGAACTGTTTGATCCTTGGTCTGAAGTGAATGGGACAGTCACCTCTATAGACGAGAGGGACATCAAAGTAGAGGAAAGCTCCTTCAGTACCAGAGAACCAACAGATGCACAGGGACCACTGGAAAGACTGGTGGCCTGTTGAAAGAAATAGTCGAACGAAATAGAACAGAATAGCTGTATCAGGATGACATATAACCAGTCAGTAGATAGCAGTGAATCCTTGTCCGTTATTTACCTTTAAGGTGAGCAAAAGGTGAGGCAGTCCTAATCAGTTCTGATAGAATAAAAGTGAAGTGTTGCTTTGAAGAGCAGTACAAGATGCCTCCTGGACCCAGGCCAACTGAACATCCATGGGAATGCCCTGCCTTTCTCTTCTTCAATGACTCACTCCAGCTGTTATGCATTTCAAATACATATTAATATGATATTAACCAGAGGAATTAAACAGCCAAGTGATCTTTTAACACTGATACTTCCTCTGGGTCCGCGTCTTTAATGGAAGATCAGCCAGATCCCATATCCCCTATACATATAAAGACGATTACATTTCAGCTGGCTGGCTTTGCTATGTATGTCATATCTGTAATACATTACTCATGCATTGCAGAGAGAGGATATTCCCTTAACGTACACAACGTTTCACCACGAGCTATTAGATGTAATGTACAGATACTATATATAAGCCTTTTACAGTCTCTACTGCTCACGCATGAGATGGAATGTGCACGAGCACACACAAGAATGGACACGGAAATGTACACACACACACATGCACGCATGCGCGCACACACACACACACACACACACACACACACAAACACGAACACATAGGAGCACGCACGAACACATAGGAACACACACACACACACGCACGTACACACACGCACACAGACACACACACAGTCACACACAGACGCACGCAAGTAGCAGAGCTTGATTTGATGTTTAGAGAAATCCCACAGTAGTTAACCAGTCAGCTCTCACACGCCCTGGAAAACTGTCTCACCGCAAAGGGTCTGTCAGCAGTGTGTGTGTGTGTGTGTGTGTGTGTGTGTGTGTGTGTGTGTGTGTGTGTGTGTGTGTGTGTGTGTGTGGGAGTAGGGGTTGATGGTGAAAGCAGCCATTGTTCGGTGTTGCTGTGGTGGAGAGAGGAGACTGAGGACTAGAGGAGTCCAACAGGTCCACTGGCAGGTGAAGAGAACTGCCTGCCTACTGGTGTGTGTGTGTGTGTGTGTGTGTGTGTGTGTGTAAGACAGCCCGAGGCCGCTTCTCCTCTGCTCCTCTGATCGACAGCCTGTCCCGGTGAGGCCAGCTAGCCTGTCATCCTCAGTCTCCTGCTGCAGCCAATTAAAGGGCTGCTGCTGGGAAAGAAGAAGTGGAGGAGGAGAGGAGGGGGAGTGTAAGAGGAGGAGAAGGAGGAGGAAAGGGGAGGAAAACACTCTATATGCCGTGTTCACGTGCTACTTGGACATTTTCGAGTTTTCCTAGTTCCGACTAGCATGTGATCCCGACACTAGTACACAGTCCATGCATCACACCCTATTACCTATCTAGAGCCTTTCATAAGTGGTGCACTATTTGGGAATGGGTTCTGTGTTGTTAACACAGTGTCCAAAGAAGGGCCAGAGGTATACAGAATGGTGTCGTCTGCGTAGAGGTGAATCAGAGACTCACCAACAGCAAGAGCGACCTCATTGATGTATACAGAGAAGAGAGTCGGTCCAAGAATTGAACCCTGTGGCACCCCCATAGAGACTGCCAAAGGTCCGGACAGCAGACCCTCCGATTTGACACACTGAACTCTATCAGAGAAGTAGTTGGTGAACCAGTCGAGGCAATCATTTGAGAAACCAAGGCTGTCGAGTCTGCCGATGAGGATGTGGTGATTGACAGAGTCGAAAGCCTTAGCCAGATCAATGAACAGTAATGTTTCTTATCGATGGCGGTTAAGATATCATTTAGGACCTTGAGCATGGCTGATGTGCACCCATGACCAGCTCTGAAACCAGGTTGCATAGCAGAGAAGGTATGGTGAGATTCGAAATGGTCGGTAATCTGTTTGTTGACTTGGCTTTCGAAGACCTTAGAAAGGCATGGTAGGATAGATATAGTTCTGTAGCAGTTTGGGTCAAGAGTGTCCCCCCCTTTGAAGAGGGGGATGACCGCAGCTGTTTTCCAATCTTTGGGAATCTCAGACGACACGAAAGAGAGGTTGAACAGGCTAGTAATAGGGGTGGCAACAATTTCGGCAGATAACTTTAGAAAGAAAGGGTCCAGATTGTCTAGCCCGGCTGATTTGTAGGGGTCCAGATTTTGCAGCTCTTTCAGAATATCAGCTGAACGGATTTGGGAGAAGGAGAAATGGGGAAGGCTTGAGCGAGTTGCTGTGGGGGGTGCAGTGCTGTTGACCGGGGTAGGAGTAGCCAGGTGGAAAGCATGGCCAGCCGTAGAAAAATGATTATTGAAATTCTCAATTATGGTGGATTTATCAGTGGTGACAGTGTTTCCTATCTTCAGTGCAGTGGGCAGCTGGGAGGAGGTGTTATTATTCTCCATGGACTTTAGTGTCCCAAAACTTTTTTGAGTTAGTGTTGCAGGAAGCAAATTTCTCCTTTTGCTGTTCAGTTGAATGACCGAGTTTATGTCAGTCAGAGAGATTACAGTAAGTTTTAATGTTACACAGAGGAAGCACTTTTAAACGATCCAACACACATAACTGATTCTGAGCCATGAGCTGTTGTGTAATAGCAAGACGTATCAGTATCTCTGACAAAGGGGAACGTTTGTGTATTTTTGCGTTTGTGTGCATGCGTGCGTGTGTATGGAGAAACGGAATGCAACATCTTCACACTCATTTAGGCACACTTGTAAAACATTTCTAGTAATGTTAACAGGAACATACTGGCAGCACAGTAAATTTTATTAAATCATTGGCACCACATAAGCCAGTAAACTGACCTTCAGCAAAGCACAAAAACACTCATTTATAGTCGGGAAGACCTGACTACAGCAAAAAGCTGATTTTTAAAAAAATGTATCAGTGCATTACTGGAAGCACAGCGGAGGGGCAGTATTGTAATGGTTTTCTTGTGGGGAAAAAGAGGCGGACCAAAATGCAGCGTGGTTAGTTTCGTGCATCTTTAATAAAGATGAAAGTACGACAATCTACAAAACAAGGAACGTGCAAAAACCAAACCAGTCCTATCTGGTGCCACAAACACAAAGACAGGAACAATCACCCACAAAACCCAACACAAAACAGGCTACCTAAATATGGTTCCCAATCAGAGACAATGACTAACACCTGCCTCTGATTGAGAACCATATCAGGCCTAACATAGAAATGGACAAACCAGACACACAACATAGAATGCCCACCCAGCTCATGTCCTGACCAACACTAAAACAAGGAAAACACACACGAACGATGGTCAGAACGTGACAAGTATTCCTGTTTCAATTGTTTGAATAGATATTGTGTCATTTGTATTTCACTCACCTGAACTATCATTCATGAATTGCATAAAGGTTTAATTAGAATACATGTATTTTGTATTTTCTACAAAGCTTCCATATGCAAAAGTATGCGAAAGTATGTGAACACCTCTTCAAATGAGTGGATTCAGCTGTTTCAGCCACACGCGTTGCTGACAGGTGTATAAAATCGAGCACACAGCCATGCAATCTCAACAGAGAAACATTGGCAGTAGAATGGCCTTACTGAAGAGCTCAGTGACTTTCAATGTGGCATCATCATAGAACAAGTCTGCTAGAGCTGTAAGCACTGTAAGTGCTGCTATTGTGAAGTGGAAATGTCTCGGAGAAACAACGGCTCTCCCGCAAAGTGTAGTACACAAGCTCAGAGAACGGCACGGCAGAGTGCTGAAGCCCGTAGCTCATAAAAGTTGTCTGTCCTCGGTTACAACACACTACTGAGTTCCAAACTGCCTCTGAAAGCAACGTCAGCACAAGATGTGTCCATCGGGAGCTTCATGAAATGTGTTTCCATGGCCGAGCAGCAGCACACAAGCCTAAGATCACCATGCGCAATGCCAAGCATCAGCTGGTGTTGTGTAAAGCTCACCGCCATTGGAATCGAGAGCAGTGGAAAAGTTATCCTCTGGAGTGATGAATCACGCTTCACCATCTGACGGACAAATCTGGATTTGGCAGATGCCAAGAGAAAAAGCTACCTGCCCGAATGCATAGTGCCAACTGTAAAGTTTGGTGGAGGAGGAATAAGTCTGTGGCTGTTTTTCATGGTTCGGGCAAGGCCCATTAGTTACAGCAAAGGAAATCTTAATGCTACAGAGTACAATGACAATCTAGACGATTCTGTGCCTCCAACTTTGTTGGGGAAGCACAGATTGGAGAAGGCCCTTTCCTGTTTCAGCATCGCAAAGCTACTGTCACTGTCATTTTGAAAGCTACTGAACAACTTACTGTACTGTAATTCTAGCTAATTGTTTATGTTTTGTAAATTTACAGCAACTTGTTATAGTGTTCCTTGAAGTCAGTGTCAAAGAGAAAAGTATAGGGGAGGAAGTACAGCTATCTCTCAGTAACAACCTGCCTCTTACATTCACACTGGGATAATCAAAACATCAGAGACATCTGCTCTCTTAGTAATGATCTCACAACCAAGGAATTTACCCAAAACAGTTTTTAATGTGCTACACAAAGAAATGTAGTAGAGGGGATTGGTTAAGGGGGAGATTTTATAGCGGGTTTAAAGTGAAGGATCCATAGTGTATTGTGAGGGTGTCTGGTAATGTCCCTGTTGCCTGTCTCTGTGGGGTGCTAGGGGTATTGTCTGGCCTGCTGAAGGGAAATTAAACCAGGCAGAGAGTGAGAGAGACAGAGAGACAGAGACAGAGACAGAGAGAGAGAGAGAGAGAGAGAGAGAGAGAGAGAGAGAGAGAGAGAGAGAGAGAGAGAGAGAGAGAGAGAGATGCTGCAAGGGGGAGGATGGCCTGAGGGCAAAATATGTATCCATGTGTGCCTGCGTGAGTTTCCCAACTTGAGAGAGACAATGAGAGAGAAATTTGAGAAAATGAGACAACGAGCAGCACAGGCCTTCTGAAGTGTGTACCCTGGATATGAGTGTAGAAAATACATTCCAAATATTTAAAAAACTGAATGATTATAAGAGTGCAACATGAAAGAAAGTTAAAGACTCATCTTTAGGGATTGACTTGAGGAAAAGTGCTGTTTTTGGCACAAAGATATGCTAAAAGAGAAATGCGCTGTGATTATAAAGTGCTGCCTAAAAGTGTGTTGGAGCTGTGTGAAGTTCATAAAATGACGCTGCAGCTGAGCTTCCATCACAAAAAATCGTAAAAAATCATAGCACCTTTTTTGTTGCAAACAACAGAACTAGATCACTCAAGTATCAATTCACATCATCAATCTACACATTATTTTTGTTGATGATCATTTTTTAAAATAATGAATACTATTGAAATGCAAAACCTGTCACATCCTATGTAAAATCACATCATTTATGAATTCATCCAGTGTCTGAAACAGTCATGGAAAGACTCAGATAAATTAATTAAATTAATTACAACCCAATATGCATTTAATTAACAGAAACAGCCTAAGCAGTTGGATTCTGGAGGGGATATTATGTATATATTGTAGCAGTCTAGTGTGAGTCAGTGTAATGATGACAGAGCTGAATATCAGCTAGAGAGAGTGAACCTTCCTGTCTCAGGCGGCCAACTGATAATGCTTTCAAGAGTGGTTTAATCATATTTCAGCTAAGAGAACTTAAAATCCAAATGGCTCTCTTTGTTTGTGTAAATAACAGTCCCATTTGGTGGGATGAGAGAGAGAGAGAAATCATTGGCCACAATCGTTGGCCACTTTAATAAACAGATCACAAGTCACTTTCATAATGCCACTTTAATAATGTTTACATGTCTTTCATTACTCATCTCATATGTATATACTGTATTTTATACCATCTATTGTATCTTGCCTTTGCAGCTCGGTTATCGGTCATCCATATATTTATATGTTTATATTCTTATTCCATCCTTACTTAGATTTGTGTGTATTAAATTGTTTTTGTGGAACTTTTAGATTACTTGTTAGATATTGCTGCACTGTCGGAACTACAAACACAAGCATTTCGCAACACTCACAATAACATCTGCTAACCATGTGTATGTGACCAATAAAATTTTATTTGATTTCAAACTGAGCTGGAATAGAATAAATGGATCCTACTAACACAAATCCTTGGTATTGATCGATTGATTGATATTAGACGGTGGTAGCTTCACCTTTGATCTTTAAATAGATCTCCGCTCACGCGCACGCACGCACGCACACACACACACACACACACACACACACACACACACACACACACACACACACACACACACACACACACACGCACACACACAAGCAGCACAATCAAAGCAATCAAAACATCTCTTCATTCCTCAGACCCATCATCAGTGCTCCATGCTTGTTTTATTCCATTCTAAGCTGTCTCAGAGTCGCAGGACCACAGGACACCAACTAGCTGTTTGGCTCGACGACCTGTAAAGAATGAGGAGTGACGCGTGGCTATTCATCTGTGAAGAGCCGCCAGTAAAGATTTACACTATAATGCATGTCTGACAGTACTGAGGCAACAGCCAATCCAACGCTGTCTATACACTGATCCTCTCTCTGGTTGGGAATGGGGGTGGTTGTGGAGGGCTCTACTTTATGGTCAATCTCAGCAGCACTATTATTGAACCTGACCTGTTTCGTCACACCCCCGGGACACAGAGGCAGGACTAAATGGAACAGCCATGGTGATCACAGACTGAGTGGGGAACTCTGGGATGGGAGACTAATCATCTCCTAATGCTCCCCCGCTGATCATTAACTGTCTCTTTCCCTTTCACTTCCTTCAACCTGTAATGCAAACACACACACACACACACGTCCAGAGTAATTTCTATAATGCTTCTTTAGCCAAATGTCAGTTCAGTGAGTGGCTCTTTTATTTACAATTTTTATTTAACCTTTATTTAACTAGGCAAGTCAGTTAAGAACAAATTCCTATTTTACAATGACGGACTACTCTGGCCAAACACTCCCCTAACCCGGACGATGCTGGGCCAATTGTGGACCGCCCTATGGGACTCCCAACAACTGCCGGATGTGTGCCTGTTTATTCCATTGCTATTTGAGTTCAGTCAGAATAGGACAGATGAGAGAGCTGGGATGGTGCTGGAATAACTATTGGAGTCCCATTATGGTCCTCCGTCTTTGCCTAATAAACAATTAACAGTTAGGCTACTTGGCAGCTAGCTTTTGCCATTAACATTATTGCTGTAGACTGGTCATTTTTACTAGCTAATGGTGTTTGGTCTCGAAGAGAATAACACAGGCATATCAACAGGAGAAAGGAGGGGGTAGAAACGGGAATCTGTCCAAGAACATTTTTCAGACTCTCTCAGGAGTAAAAATCCAATGACACTTAATACAATAACATAACGACAAGTGTCCAATAAATTAAGCCATTAGCCCAGGGCAGTGTGGGGAGTGTAGAACTCATTTTGTGATGCAGTCAGAGTTGCTACTACAGCATAATTGAAAAGCACTGAGACGGGAACTTCGTTCAGACCAACATGCCTAGACAATGACAAAGGTGTCTAAAACCAGAACCTGCTCTCCTACAACCCTAATTATCTCGCTCTCCGTTGGCTGGCTTGGCATTATCAATAGTAATCCACGAGCCACTTTACCCAATACATTTCAGATCGGGTGAGAGAACACTGAGCCATTCTATGTGGCTCCGCTCCAACTCTCAGCTCCCAGAGAGCTGCAACAGCAGTGAGACTTATGTGGTGATCAACTGGGGGAAGTAGTGGGGTACAAACACAACAGAGAGCTGAGGCTTTTAAAAGGACACAGGGGTGTCTCGTTCACCTGAGAACAACACATACACTGTATATACAAAAGTATGTGGACACCCCTTCAAATTAGTGGATTTGGCTATTTCATCCAAACCCGTTGCGGACAGCTGTATAAAATCGAGCACACAGCTATGCAATCTCCATAGACAAACAATGGCAGTAGAATGGCCTGACTGAAGAGCTCAATGACTTTCAATGTGGCACTGTCATAGGATGCCACCTTCCCAACAAGTTTCTTTTGTCAAATTCCTACCCTGCTAGAGCAGCCCAGGTCGACTGTAAGTGCTGCTATTATGAAGTGGAAACTTCTAGGAGCAACAACGGCTCAGCAGCGAATTGGTAGGCCACACAAGCTCACAGAACAAGGACTGCCAATCGCTGAAGCGCATAAAAGTACTCTGTCTTTGGTTGCAACACTCACTACCGAGTTCCAAAATGCCTCTGGAAGAAACATCAGCACACGAACTGTTCATCGGGAGCTTCATGAAATGGGTTTCCATGGCCGAGCAGTTGTACACAAGCCTAATAGCGCTATGCACAATGCCAAGCGTTGCTTGGAGTGGTGTGAAGCTCGCCGCCATTGGACTCTGGAGCAGAGGAAACACGTTCTCTGGAGTGATGAATTACACTTCACCATCTGGCAGTCTGACGAACTAATCTGGGTTTGGCGGATGCCAGGCGAACACTACCTATCCCAATGCATAGTGTCACCTGTAAAATTTGGTGGAGGAGTAATGGTCTGGGGCTGTTTTTCATGGTTTGGGCAAGGCCCCTTCGTTCAAGTGAACAATGACATTCTAGATGATTCTGTGCTTCCAAATTTGTGGCAACAGTTTTGGAAAGGCCCTTTCTTGTTTCAGCATGACAATGACCCCGTGCACAAAGGTGTGGAAGAACTTGACTGGCCTGTACAGAGCCCTGACCTCAACCCCATCGAACACCTTTGGGATGAATTGGAACGCCGACGGCAAGCCAGGCCTAATCACCCAACATCAGTGCCCAACCTCACTAATGCTCTTGTGGCTGAATGGAAGCAAGTCCCAGCAGCAATGTTCCAACATCTAGTGTCAAGCATTCCCAGAAGAGTGGAGCCTGTTATAGTAGCAAAGGGGGGACCAACTCCATTTTAATGCCCATGATTTTGGAATGAGATTTTCGATGATTAGGTGTCCACCAATATTCCCTCTAAGCTGTCAGCATGGCCGGGCACTTCCTTCGGGACTGCCGCGCAGAGGAAACAAGAGATTAAACTTCACTGAGTTTGCCCGATTTGTTTGCACCATATATCACCCACGTTCTTCCTGTAATAGAATCAACATTATATCAGCCCCTTTTCAAAGCAACAAACCCCCCCAAAAATCTAACTTTACAAGATTGACTCTGTGATTTTGTTGTACGGAGAGCCAGAGCGAAACAGAATAGAATTCTGTTGGCTGGGGTAGCCCACGAGGGGTATTTCAATCACCCGCATGTGAATTAACTTTTCAGATTAGTTCAGATCAGAGCGCAGAGTCGCGAGTATAGGTCAGTAATGGGGTGTTAATGCTTCCAACAAGAGCAAGAAACATGTAGGCTACATTTCAAGCCGTCTTTGAAAAGCCAGTCAGGTAAAAAGCTTATGTCTTACTTAAAGGGGCAGTGTTGCATTTTGAGACAGGCTTGCATATGTCAATAAGCCTATAGGCATAGGGGTAGCGGACATTGTCTAATTCTCTGGTAATACTAATACATTTTATTTTGTAATGTGGTTTCTTGCATCATACAACACAATGCAATGCAATTTACAGTCACCTATTTGGACTATGGTGTCACAGACCAAGTAAAAAATCATTCATTCATGTCAAGCCCTTGATAATTTAAAAACTTTAAAAAAATAATTTTTAATTCAATGTAAGCCCGCACTGAACATTACAGGCTCGTAGGCTATGTCATAGAATCAATGTGAAAATGTTATGGGATTTGCTCCATTGGTTTTGTTGGTAGGCCTAAACTATGCTCAAATTACCACAGTAGCCTATTGGCTACTGTCTAAAACGCTAAGTGTACTACCTCAGTGTTCACTGTAAATGTCCACCGGAAGTTGCACAGAATTCTCACAATGTTCAAGTTTCTGCTCACAAGACCTAAAATGTTATCAGTGCCCCAAAAAATTTTGATTGTGAACCAACTACACAGAAAAGTATCCGGTGTTAAATCAACACTGTTGAATCAACACTTTTCAGTGTTAAATTAACACATTGTTTAGTGTAAAGCCTTTTTTGCATATTTCAAGAGTGCTTTGCTTTTCGAGTGAATTGCAAAGTTACCACCATTCTTGCTTTCATCAATTTTCATGGCCTATGGCCAAGTGAGATTCTAATTGAGTATGTTGTCATTAAAATAAAAATATTTTACAGACTATAACAAGTATGTGAGGGGCCTAGTTTTACTGTAATACAGTGGCCTGAAATTCAAGGCAAGTCATGTTATGATGGCTTGCAAAGGGATGTGTGATTTCTATTGGAATCCAGCCAGAGTGGATCATTTGGAATTTCTAGTCATCCGCAACCTGCATTCAGAATGACTGTCGGATCCGTAAGACTACGATATGAGACCACCGAAAATCATTTAAACTGGAACAACCATTTTAGAAACGGGTGCAGTAAGTCCAAGTAACAGATTGGATTCATTTATATATCAGAGGCAGATTGGATTCAATATATATCATATATATTGAAACAAAGATTTAAAAAAAAATCTACCTGCAATAGCGCATGCTGGGAAATGTGATAATGATGGGCGTGGTTTCGGTTGTTTTTTTAACACCTGAATCACACTACAAATGTTACACTGAAAAATCAACACAAGGTAACACTGGCCAATTTGCAGTGTACATACGATGTCAGTATGTCATCTTATAAGTGGGAAGAGTGAGTCTTGTAAGCAGCAATTTTTAGGTTTTCACAGAGACAAGGGACAGAGGACAATTTAGATTATTGAGATGAAGGAGAGGAGACAACATGCTTCCCCGAATCAACTGCTCACTGTCAGCTTGATTAGATGAGTAAAGTGTATTAGCCCAGGGCCAAAAACTCAAACCTGTACACACTCGCAGCCCTCTAACAGCCTGCTCTCTCTTACTAACCCTGCATTCAGAGTACATTGGCCCTAAGCCAAGTACAGTATGCAGCCTTTCAGGATTGCAGTTGCGTTGGCCCTCCCAGCTGAGGGCTTGGGGCAGTGTGTGATTAGCTCTGCCAATATGGATGCCCGTGAAAAATGGCACTGCCGCAGGCATACACAGCAGTCTAACAGCAGGTTTCTGCCGAGCCAGTCTGGCAGCCAAACCTGTAATTGATTTCTATTATGTTCCCAAACAATGGCTACTGACCCACAGCAGCTGCAGAGCAGAGGCAGGAGGTTGTCTGTAAACCTGTCTTGATGCACACAAGCAACTACATATGCATGCACACATGCACAAGCACACATGCACATGCACACATGACACACGCATACACGAATGCTCACACATGCAGTGATGTGCAAAAAAACACACACGGGCATGCACGCACGCACTCACTCACTGACGCACAAACACACAGCTCCCATTTACATCAGCTGAATGGTGCAGAAGGCTTGGCTAAAATGAAAACACATTCGACAGGGTATGACGAAAAACAAATAAACTATTAGTGATTAACTTATAGAATTGTTTTCCAATTGAAAGGAATTAATTTGGAACAAGACAAGAAACAAATAATGTTATAATGGGGTGTTTGATGTCCGTGTAAATATTGCGATTTAATTACAAGTCTATCTGATGCTGGAGCTCAATAATGGACCAAACGATAAGAAAATACCCTTTCACAGCCTAATGTTTTATGACATATAACAAGCGCTGCCATGAATTCTGCATAATTACTATACACACAGACATTCACACTTCCAAGCCCTCGGAAATTAATGTGCGTTTTTTTGAATGATAAGACACCAACACCATTGTGAATGGTCCATTGAAAGTCCATCGAAAGCCTGTGTAATGGCTCCAGGAAGGGTTTGTAGTCTAATGAATGTGTTATTAGGTCTCGTTCTCTCTTGTCCTCCTCCCTGGTTGTGTTTAGATTCCAGTACTCCGTCTGTCTTGTATGTGGGTCCCAATACTCCTTGATAACTGTGTCGGCCCCTTTCAGTGGAGCAACGCTGCAAGTCCTTTATTCAACCATGGAGACACCAGTCTTATCTGAGAACTCCAGCCTCGCTACACACACACACACACACACACACACACACACACACACACACACACACACAAGCGCAGACACACACTCACAGCACTCACAGACACATGATGGACGCACACACACACCAACAAAACTCCTATAGACCCACAGGCCCTAGGATACGCACAATGCATTTCCATGGCAACCACTGTTCTGAGTTCACAGTGAATATTAGTATTTTACTCTAGTCGAAGAAGTCATCTGTACAAAGATGTGAATAGCGCCTATACACATACTGGCTGTCTGTCAGAATGTGGGTTTGTTGTTTGCATGCTAGAGTGGCGGAGAGAGAGAGATGCACAAATTAAATCAACGTTTATTGGTACTGGTCACGTACACACAGCAAATTGGCCAGTGTAACCTACACTGGCGTAGCATAGTCTCTCCCCCCCCCTCCGTCTCCCCATGGTGCTGAATTTGTGACTATGCTGCTGACTATCGAATCGATTACAGGCTTTCTGTGGTGCCAGGGCATGTATCCTATAGCTTTGCTTTAGCTAATGGATAAATGTTTATTGGTTGGACTATTTGGTAACCATTTTCTCATGTTAAGCATATAATTTCACAAACCTATACACAGTGTCGCAAGGCAGACATAATTTAGACTGCTGGCTGGTGGCAGTAATGTAATTACTTTTCAGTAACGAAAGTTGTAAATGAAAACATTGCAGAATGTAAATTACATTTTAGATACAACAGCATACTAATCAGCAACTGACAAAACAATACAATTCCACTGTCCTGTATAGGCTACATTTACCTGCATGATATGATATGATATGATATGAGCCATCCTCGTGCTCTCTCCCAGGTTGGATAGAAATGTGCTGTGCATTAAACCAGTTTAGTTAGGGGTGACACGTTGTATTACTCGTAACACAATCACTGTGTTGGCACAAACATGATTTGTGTAAATGTGTTAACACGCTGACTATGTTCAAAGTAACAGAACGCGTGTCGTCCCTAACTAGGCACACGTCTTTCACACGTATTGTGTTGTATTCCACTAAAATCCACTTTAAAATTATGTAAATGATTGGGGAAGACGTGTAGAAGAAAGTAGACATTTTTAAATCCACATACAACATCTTACATGAAACAAATTAGATTTTTTTATCCGTTATTTTACCAGGTAAGTTGACTGAGAACACATTCTCATTTGCAGCAACGACCTGGGGAATAGTTACAGGGGAGAGGAGGGGGATGAATGAGCCAATTGTAAACTGGGGATTATTAGGTGACCGTGATGGTTTGAGGGCCAGATTGGGAATTGAGCCAGGACACCAGAGTTAACACCCCTACTCTTACAATAAGTGCCATAAGATCTTTAATGACCTCAGAGAGTCAGGACACCCGTCCTGGGGCATTGGGATATTTTGTTTTAGACCAGAGTGAAAAATGCCTTCTACTGCCCCTCCAATAACAGTTCCAGCAGCATCTGGTCTCCCATCCAGGAACTGGCCAGGACCAACCCTGCTCAGCTTCAGAAGCAAGCCAGCAGTGGTATGCAGGGTGTTATGCTGCTGGCAACAAAACAAATGATATACATGCAAAATATTCTTCTTGAAAGATTTTTAGATGTGTTAGTTTGGTATACAGTCCAGGGAAACCTACTCAGACAATACACAAATCATGTTGTGCCGACACAATGATTGTGTTAGAAGTAACACAACATGTGTCGTCCCTAACTAGACACATGGATGTGTTAAAAACAACATCTGTTCTAAGAGTGTACACTAACCTGATTTAAAGGCTTGACCATTAGTGAGAGGAGATGAGGAAAACAAATCAGCATGACATTTACTTAGTGAGTGATGTTGGTGGCCCAGTTCCATATTAATAAAAGGATATGCTAATTTTGTTTGGAGGCAGCTAATTAGTAAAAAGTCAAGTAATAAGTGGTTATGTATAATTTCCTCTCTGGGTTTTATTTGGGGAGTTAGGGTGTTCCTACACTCTAAAAAATGCTGAGTTAAAAACAAGCCCCCTCGCCAACCCTGGATACAGCAGCGACCACCATAACTCCCTCCCCATCCAACTGCTAGCCTAGTGGTTAAAGTGTTGGGCCTGTAACCAGCAGGTTGCTGGATCAGATCCCCAAGCTGACAAGGTGAAAATCTATCCTTCTGCCCTTGAGCAAGGCAGTTAACCCAATGTTCCCTGGATGTTGATAAAGGCAGCCCCCCACTCTTCTCTGATTCTGAGGTTTTGGGTTAAATGCGGTAGACGTTTCAGTTGGACAACAGACTATGTTTTCCCCTACCCGACGGCCCAGCAACCACTCCACCAGGCCAACCTGTGGAACTGTTTGATTTGATGACTTATTTATTAAACCTTTTGAATGGTCTTTAAACTTGATTGATATTTGAATTCTGTATTTACTTGAGAATAACCAAATGAAATGACCTTTAACACAAGAGTATGAGTTCCTTAAGAGAATTTGCATATCCCAATATTGGGGTAGTTACCACTTTGCGATAATATTTAAATAATAGTGTGCAAAAATATTAAAGGAAAATTGAAATTTACATTGTAGGAACTTGTTTTGGACGGTGATTATTAAGGCTGATGATTTTGTTAATTATTTGGAACATATTCACAACATATTACCACCTATTACCATCTATCTACCACCTATTACCATCTATCTACCACCTATTACCATCTATCTACCACCTATTACCATCTATCTACCACCTATTACCATCTATCTACCACCTATTACAATCTATCTACCACCTATTACCATCTATCTACCACCTACTACCATCTATCTACCACCTATTACCATCTATCTGCCACCTATTACCATCTATCTACCAAGTCATTTACAGTCAGCAAGTGTTGGGCCTGTAACCAGCAGGTTGCTGGATCAATGACACTATGGCCGTAGAGGATTGTTGAGGAACCTGTACTATAAGGAGGTACATTAATGAATGAATTAAGATGAGTAGACTCTCCATTTAAGTAAATGCCTAAGGAGTGGGTAGCTACAGCATTTCCCCCTTTTTTTGCATTAATGCAAAAAAAGGTAGCATTATTCATTAGCAAGCAAGCACTACTAAAATACTGTTGTTCTATGGTCTATACTGATGATAATTAGCAC
Source organism: Oncorhynchus masou masou (assembly GCF_036934945.1). Lineage (NCBI taxonomy): Eukaryota > Metazoa > Chordata > Actinopteri > Salmoniformes > Salmonidae > Oncorhynchus > Oncorhynchus masou. Next base: position 12,331,060 of record NC_088237.1, on the reverse strand, counting down.
TCATTACGGCACAAAAGGTTTAAGTATGGAATTAGTGTATTATTATGATGATTATGTAAATTACCGCTGAATAAAATCACCCAGAGCGTGGCAATTACTTATCCTACTTACTTTATTCCCCATCCTACATATTGTCATCTGCATGTAACGTCACAGAATTAACCCCTGTTTCACCTCACAGATGCATCATGCCTCGTCGATAAAAGTGTAGGAGTTAGCAATGACGCTAACGATTCGACTCGACACCCTGTATGCAATGAAGTGTTCTCAGCATGTCACATATATTAACCTTTGGTCCTGCTTAAAGATGCATCGTGCCTTGAGGATACACTTATAGCGACGACGCTAACGATCCTACTAGCTATGTGCGGTAACTGCTACAGTATTTCCCTCCAATGTTATGCCTAAACACCAATGCAATCGGCCACTGGGGGACAATGACAGCCTTCAGAGAACAATCAGGAATACAGTTAACAAACAACCACCGTGTGCCAATCCTCAGTTCATGCATTTTGCATTATTCATGTCCTACGCTGATAGAAAACATATCTTAACTCATCAAATATTAACACATACTCCACAGAGACATTTCTAATCCAGGCACAATAAAGGCATTTTAGCAGCACATTTAAAACTCAAGTTGAGAGCATAGCTGAATGACGCTTTAAGTCATCTCTGCTGAGAGTATTTTCAGTAACTGGCATTGATGATGAGAAGCCTTTATATCTAACTCCTTACTTATTTACATCTGTTAACATACAAGTAGACTTCCTCACTTTCATCTAAGCTTAGTGTGCTGATTGTGTGTATGATACTCCAGAGACCACCAATCTGCTATGCATTCTCTTTGTTAGCTATACCACAGTAACCACAAGGAACAATAATTGCCCAAAAGCCTCCTTTTAAAAAACAAGAAATGAAAGGTTTCCCTTACATTTCGATGAGCCTTTCTGATATTCTTAAATAGCTGCAACGTTTGACACAGAGGGTAACCCTCAGGTATCCTGTAATTGGCTGAGATAGTGATATCTCTCGATATCTCTTGATCTCTCTCTCTCTCTCTCTCTCTCTCTCTCTCTCTCTCTCAAGATCAGCTCAGAATACAGGATAAGATGCGTTAGAGTGTGAGCAGTGCAGCTATGGTCCTGCCAGTTGACCTGCAGGTCAGATCGAGCAAGCTACGGCATGGTCTCATGGTCCAAACCAATCAATATTCATGCTGAGCAAGTATTGGTTGGCAGGAGAACCCCCCCTGTTCGTTCAGAGGGGACTTTTCAACCAATAAATAAATACATTACCGGACAACATGGTCAAAAAAGAAGGAAGGGAAGAGAGGGAAAAGCGAGGAGAGGGCGAAGTCGATGCAGGGGAGGAAGAGCGAGAGAGTGAGGAAAAGAGAGAGAGCGGTTTGGAATAGTGAGTCAGCACCTTGGACTACATAGTTACTGTTCCGTTCCACTGTCCAACTCCAACTCTACTTCTAGGAAATTACTGCACTTTCCAGAGAAAACAGCCTTGGATCCCTATACAGAAGCTGGAAATGCAAACCGAGGTGAACACAATCGAGGTGATGCTGCCTGAATAGAGGTATTGTATGTGGCCCTTATCTTAGAGGAGTATTTCACTGCTACAGCATTGTCAGAAAGCTCTGGAGGGAATAAAGAAAAACAGCCTCCTCAATATTTAAATATATACTGTGCGTAACCCATTATGAATTGGCTTGTGTATGCAACGCTTGTGCATCACACTGCTCTGAAAGACACAAGACAGGGTATATCGGATGCAGCTGATGGAAGCATATTCAGAAGCAACTATTTTTCGTAGTTACCATGTGGTGGGCAAAACAACATGCCTTGGTATCGATCCTATATTCTCACTGCATTGGCATTTGTAACCTATCTTGTATTTTCCATGTGTTGTTTACTAACTCATAAATAGAAAGTCTACCATTCTGGACAGATGGTGGAGATGTAATGGAGAGACTCTGACCTTTGGGTAAGCGACTTAGACACTAAGGTGCAGCACTGTGGAAATGGACTAGCACACATTGCTGTGACCAGAGTGAGAGATGAGAGAAGTCTCTAGTGTTGTCACACTCCACTCTGACCACATTCAATTTAGTATTGTAAACTGCATTTCAATTTGTTTCTGTGTGTGTGTGTGCTTGTGCGGACATTTGCGTGTGTGTGTGTTTGTGTGTACAGTATGTGTGTGTGTGTGTGTGTGCATGTGCATACGTACTCTCCATGACTATGTGCAGGGGTGGGGAAAGTACCCAAAAGTACCCAACATACTTAAGAGTAAGTAAAGATACATTCACAGAAAAATACATAAGTAAAATAAAGTCCCCCGGTAAAGTACTACTTGAGTTATTAAAGTGAAAAGGTATCTGGTTTAAAATATACTTCAATATCAAAATAAAAATCATTAAACATTTCTAATATTAAGCAAAGCAAATGGAACCTTACACCATAGAACTGAAAAGGGTTATTTGGTTGTCCCCATAGTTGGTTGTCCCCTTTGAAGAACCTCCATTGGTTCCATGTAGAATCCTTTTGGGTTCCATGTAGAACCCTTTCCACCTTTCTATCTTGAACCAAAAATAGTTCTACCTTGACCCAAAAAGGGTTCTACTTGGAACCTGTCACGTTCTGACCTTAGTTCCTTTGTTTTGTCTTTGTTTTAGTATGGTCAGGGCGTGAGTTGGGGTGGGCAGTCTATGTTCTTTTTTCTATGATTTGGGATTTCTGTGTTTGGCCTGGTATGGTTCTCAATCAGATGCAGCTGTCAATCGTTGTCCCTGATTGAGAACCATACTTAGGTAACCTGTTCCCCCTTTGAGTGGTGGGTGATTATTGTCTGTTCTTTTATGTTGTGAGTCTTCACCAGACAGGACTGTTTTGTTGTCGTTGCGTTCTTTCACTTTGTTGTTTTGTATTTCAGTGTTCAGTTTGTTTCATTAAATATTAACATCATGAACACATACCACGCTGCGCTTTGGTCCTCAACTTCTTCCACCAACCGGCCGTTACAGAACCAAAGAGGGTTCTACTTTCAGGACAGCTGTAGATTCCTTTCTCCAACCTTTCTTTTAACCAGATGGCACAATGTTATTGTTTTTTCCATGTATTTACGGATAGCCTGGGGCACACTCCAACAGACATCATATACAAATGAAGTATTTGTGTTAATGAGTCCGCCAGATCAGAGGCAGTAGGGATGACCACGTGTTCTCTTGATACGTGTGTTATTAATTGGATCATTTGCCTTTCCTGCGAAGCATTCGAAATGTAACAAATACTTTTGGGTGTTAGGGAAAATGTATGGGAGTAAAAAGTATATTTTTTTCTTTAGGGATATAGCGGAGTAAAAGTAAAAGTTGTTAAAAAATATAAATAGTCAAGTACATGTACCCCCAAAAATACATCTACATTAACTAAATGACAAACTACACTATGTGTAGTCTTTCAAAGTATTTTTTACTTAGTTACTTTACAAAACCTCCCTTTTTACTTCTAAAAGTGTGTTTATTCTCTAAAATCCACTCAAAGTGTCAGACAGAAAGGTGACAGAGCTGTTAGTGTTGCTCCCAATTCCTATGTTCTCCTCCCACCAGATATACTGTACATCGCTGATAATACCACTCTTCACTCAGTAGGGAATAACAGACACGGAAACCCTCTTCACCCCTTGAAACAGTAAAGTGTTTCTCCATACTTACTGTATGTTACTATGTGAGCTCTGTAATATACCAACCTCAACCTGTGACCATTCACGCCAGCGAGAGCTTTCAAAAGGAGGGATAACAGAACATCTTAACCCTTTGAACCACTACATTATGAGCCTGTGACGGCCTGTAGTTAAAAGGCAGCGAAAGAGAGAGGGAGAGAAAAAAAAAGGGGAGTGAGGCGAACACACAGCTGACACTTCCACTTTCTCCTCACAGGTTGATGGCTTCCTGCCTAACTGCCTGCCTGTGGCTCGAGGAGTAGGGGATGGAAAGAAGAGGGGGGGGAGAGGCAGCAAGCTGTGTTGTAACCATCGTCAGTGTGGCGCTCCTCGCTCGCTGGTACAGCGTTTCCATGGCAACGGCAGCCCATTAGTCAGTGGGCGCACGCAGGAAGGCAGGGAGCACCCCGGGGACCTGCATGCGGCTCCGTTCTCTCCCTCCACCGGCTCTCTACCCGCCTTGTTTCCCACTTTATTCATTAACTTTACTCACTGCCTTCACACTCCAAAGGTATCAACCAGTTAAGCTTTAAGCCCTCCCCCTATCCTTCACACTCTCCTTATGAATATTTTATATTAGTGCTCAGGAATGTACAATATACAGTACAGGATACTGGTTGAAAATTGTAGTGTACCGCTTTTGACTAGGGCCCATAGGGCTCTGCTTAAAAGTAGCGTACTATAGGAAATAGGGTGCTATTTGGGATGCATACCCTCTGTGTTTTCTGATATAATATTCTCTCTTTCTCTCCTTTTCTTTCTTCTCTCACGTCTGGGTGGCAAGGTAGCGTTCCTATTGAAGGGGCCTGGGAGGCAGGCAGGAGAATACTTAGTGGTGTGAAGAGAGAGGAGGAACAGCCAGAATGTGACAGGAAACTCCTTAACACAGCCAGCCAGCTACACACACACACACACACACACACACACACACACACACACACACACACACACACACACACACACACACACACACACACACTTGAGAACTTGCGTGCATACACAGGTGCGCATACACATACATTATGAACTTTACTTTGTTTAATCTTTTAAGGGGTTGTCATCGTGCCCTGGAACAATGTTAAAGATTGTGCACGTGTCCCCTTAAGTGTTGGGTCAGATCATCTGCATAATCAGATGTGAGCAGATTGGTAATATGACAGAGCATGCAGGCTCTAATCATAAGTCAGTTGTGTGCAGCTATCTAATGCAGCTCAGCTCAGCTACATCACAGGGACCCTCCAGACATCCTCATTTTAATAAAGTGGAGCATGAAAATGTCTTTACAATGCTGCCTGAATGCTAAATGCAGCCTCCTCTCTTCTTCCTCGTCTCTGACTTTAATCAACTTCCTCCTCTTATCTCCACCAAGCATCCTCCTCTGTTCTCTTTTATAGCAGAGAAATCTGTAAACCATCTTCTTTTCAACTCTCTTTCTCATCTCTTGTTCTTGCTTCCTTTCCCTTCCACCAGCTCCCTCTTGCACCTTCTCTCTCTTCCCCTTCTCCTTCTCGCTACCCCACTCTCTCTTTCCATCGCACTCTCTTCCCCTCTCCCTCTTCCCCGTTCTCTCCCCACATCTCTCGTCCTCCTCCGCAGGATTGACAGTTTTGTCAAAGTTCTGCCCTGAATCCCAGCTTGTTTCTCCTCCTGTACTTCAAACACTCCTGAGTCTAATCCAGGCCCAAAAACTTCTGTTCTCTCTCTGCACACTCTCCTCTTCTTCCTCTACACCATTTTAGACCTCATGGAAAAGTTGGTTGGTTCGGGAAAATAGTTACTTTGAGTAATGTGTTGTGTCGTGTTAGTTTTCTGCAACATAACCTTTTTTTGTTGTTTGTTTTTGGTGCCCAAGAGAGGCAAAGATTTAATGGCAAGCTCCTTTTGAATCTCTTCCACAAAAAAAAAGTTAAAAGGACAATAACTTGCTCCATTACTTTAATGTCTTGAAGAGCTATGGCTTTTTGCCACAGTATTCACACAAGTCTGCTGCATAGGTTCAGTCCACAGAAGAAACAGCATGGTGTATTGAACCGTGTACGCAAGAGCCATTTTTCCTGAGAGCAAAACGTTGCCTAGAAACCAGAGAGTAAAAGCCACTTTGTCACTCCACAATGCACCCACAGTTCTCTGCTACTCTCTTCAAGGCTGTTCCAGCATTCACACAACACCGTCGTGAGGGGGAGGCTGCTGAGGCAAGAGGCCAGCTTCATCGAAGCCAAGTACAATAGTTCTATGAACTTCAGAATTAATGTCAGAGTCGAAGAGGGCAGGCATTGAGTAGTGATGCAGGCTACTGGCTCCACAGCTCAGAGAAGGTATTGGATTGTGACGCTGGTTACAGTGTTGAGTTGTTTCTGCAGAGCTCAGAAAAACTGTATAGGACATGATTCATCTAACAGGGATAGTCACCACTTGCTCTGTAAACAACACTCTAATGAGAGCTGTGGTGAAGAAAGGAATGAATGGATGGATGGAGGATGTTGTTGACCATGTTTTCAGTCTTGGCTGAATATGATGGTTCAGGCCACAATGACTTGTTCTGGTCAGAGGTTTGCTAAGAATGGAACAGAAGCTAATAACTTCCAATAACTTCCATTCAGCCTTTCCTAGTAAAACACCTAAACATATTCTAGGACTCTATGGCTGCGTTTTACTGTTTGGTCTTTTGATCAATCAGATAAGCTTTGAAAAAGATCTGACGTGAAAAGATCTGAAATGATTGGTCAAAATACCAATTAGTGGAAAAAATATAAAAATTGGGCTGCCTGATGGCCACCCTCAGGTGCTTAGGGTAGGTAATAAAACATATGCCATGCTGATCCTCAACACGGGGCCCATCAGGGGTGGATACTCAGGCCCCTCCTGTACTCCCTGTTCACCCATGACTGCACAGCAAAGCATGACTCCAACACCATCATTAAGCTTGCCGATGACCCAACAGTGGTAGGCCTGTTCACCGACAACGAAGAGACAGTCTATAGGGAGGAGGTCAGAGACCTTACCGTGTGGTGCAAGGACAACAACCTCATCCTCAACCTGATTAAGACAACGGAGATGATTGTGGACTACAGGAAAAGACAGTCGGGAAGAGGGCACGACAAAACCTATTCCCCCGCAGGAGACTGAAAAGATTTGGCATGGGTCCTTAGATCCTCTAAAGGTTCTACAGAGCAGTTGCCATACCTACTGGTTGCGTCACTGCCTGGTATGGCAACTGCTCAGCCTCCGACCGCAAGGCACTACAGAAGGTAGTGCGTATGGCCCAGTACATCACCAGGGCCAAGCTTCCTGCCATCCAGGACCTCTATACCAGGCAGTGTCAGAGGATGGTCCTAAAGATTGTCAAAGACTCCAGCCACCCTAGTCATAGACTGTTCTCTCTGCTACCGCACGGCAAGCGGAACCGGAGCACCAAGTCTAGTTCCAAGAAGCTCCTGAAATAGCTTCCACCCCCACGGCAAAAGACTCCTGAACATCTAATCAAATGGCTAACCAGACCATTTGCATTGGTAACCCAGACTATTTGCATTGCCCTTCCCCACCCTCTTTTGTGCTGCTGCTATTCTCTGTTATTATCTATGAATAGTCACTTTAATAACTCTACATACATTTACAAATTGCCTCAATTACCTCGACTAACCGGTGCCCCCGCACATTGACTCTGTACCAGTACCCCCTGTATACAGCCTTGTTATTGTTATTTTACTGCTGCTTTTAATTATGAGTAACTTTTATTTTTCTTAAACTGCATTGTTGGTTAAGGGGCTTGTAGGTAAGCATTTCACTATAAAGTCTACACCTGTTGTATTTGGCGCAAGTGGCAAATACCATTTGGTCAGACTTGATTTTGTATTCTATTGGGATCTACAAGGTAAACACCTGTACAGTGTCTAGTACTGTAACGGTTTTCTGTAGGCGAAGGAGAGTCGGACAAAAATGCAGCGTGTAGATTGCGATCCATGTTTAATCAAAAAAGCGTAAACACGAATCAATACAAAATACTACAAAAACAAGAACGTAATGAACGTAACGAAAACCGAAACAGCCTATACTTATGTAAACTAACACAGCGACAGGAGCAAGGACACTAAGGACAATCACCAACGAAACACACAAAGAATATGGCTACCTACATATGGTTCCCAATCAGAGACAACGATAATCACCTGACTCTGATTGAGAACCGCCTCAGGCAGCCATAGACTATGCTATACACCCCACACAACCCCAAGACGAAACACACCACAAATAAACCCATGTCACACCCTGGCCTGACCCAATAAATGAAGATAAACATAATAAATATAGACCAGGGCGTGACAAGTACATTCTGTATTCTACTATGCTTTCCAGGATATAGGCTGCAAATATACCCATAGTTCATTCAATATTCTACAGTTCTTGACAAGGTTAAGGCCTATACACGTTCTATAGTCTATACAGTATATGGGCTCCCCACAGTCACTAGCCCACAGGAACCTATAGTGATGGTCTCTAATCAAACACACTGAGTATACGAGTTATCCTGCTCTGTATGCAGAAACATTAAATCCACACCGTGCTCTTATTGTACGACAGTGGTGAGCTGGCTGCACACAGATTGCATCCCAAAATGTCCCCCTATTCCCAATATGGTGCACCCTATGGGCCCTGGTCAAAAGCAGTGCACTGTGGGGAACAGAGTGGCATTTGAGACGCACTCTAACACCGTGTCATAAAAAAACTGAACATGGATCAATGTCTACATGATACATTATTCAACGCGGTACAGAGAGGCATCACTTAGCAGCTGAGCTGGCTGGCTGGCTGAGCTATTTATTTGACACCTATTGCAGAGGCTTCTCACGCTCTGTTGTTTGCTGCCGAGGTTCAAGGGTTACTTGTTCAAATGTTCCGTGTTGTATAGCGGTTGCTGCTCTCTATGGGACTCGGGGATTTGGAATTTTTCACTTGCGCTCACAGGCGGAGGTTTGCTACTGAGATGAAATGTTGAAGGGTAAATCCGGAGAGGGAAAGGTGGAACACCCTTTAAAGTGCAAATAGATTAGGGATGGAGAGGAGGAGGTGGGGAGGAAGGGCACATAGAAACAGTAGAGTGAGGGAGGTGGATTGGTATTCTGCTTATCACAGGAGGAGCTCACCCAGAGGGGGTTTCTGTACCTCTGTCAGAGAGAGAAGAGAGAGCAATCACTCAGAGGACGGAAGAGAGGGAGAGAGAAAGAGAAAGCAGTAAAGACAGAGAGTGGGAGAAAGAGGGAGAAAGAGAGGGAGAGAGAGAGGAGGGGCGTGGAGAGGAAGAGACAGTTGGCTCTTTCCCAGAGGGACTCTTGAAGGGCTCCGTTTAAAAGAAAAGGTGGAGAAGAGGAAGAAAGATGGGAAGACGGAAGAAAGAAGAAGGAAAGGAGAATGAGAGGTCCACTGAGTGGTGCTCGACCCCACAACTCATCAATGTGTCTCTCCTCTGTCCTTTGCTTCTGGCAACATCCCTAGTATTGTTTTATGTTTTATTGCCATATACAAAATATTGAAGCAATTACATGCCTTTTGCCAAGATGGAGAGCTGCCCACAGCAGCCTGGCGAGAGGCTCATACTTATTCTAAGCAGTGAGTTATCATCACATGTAGCAAATATTTAAACCCATTGGTAATTTCTCAGCGCGTAACATTTGTGTGTGTGTGTGTGTGTGTGTGTGTGTCTATGCACATGCGTGTGGGGGATGTATGAGTGCAGGTGTGTATGTGTGTGTGTGAAGGAGGCTTCCATTTAACCCCTACTCGTCAGTCTCTCCCCGCAGGGTATAAGTGGCTACTTATGGCTAGTAAATCAGCCTATTATCAAGCCATTATGGTCAGGCCTTAGGAGGGCCAGCTAACCTCTGTCACTAGCACTGCAGAGGTCCTTCATCTCTGCGTGGTGATGTCACTTATGTGAGACATCCCATAGTTCTGACACACACGGGGAGGCACAAACACACACACACACACACACACACACACAGACACAAAAACCTGCATATTTATGCTAATGAGGACAGAATAATCTGCGATGTGGTATAGGAGGCCAAATGGGAAGCAAATTAGCACTCCACAGACATCTCTGCTTGTGACAGCAGCTCTATGTGGATCATGCCGTGGTGAACTCAGAGAAGGGTTATTTTGCTGAGACAGGAAGATTCCTCGACACCCAGGGCATGTAAGTCAAACAATCCATTAAGAATTCCAACCTTGACAGTTAATGCAGAGGGAAAAGGGAAATGCAGCTTTGGCCATAATCACTGCTTTTGACATCCTCCACCACATTCCTTGTGACCGAGCGATGCCTTAGGACTACTGATCACTGCTGCTGACCCCACTGCAGCCTCCTGAATCATAACCTGCATCTTCAGGTTTCCGCTAGTCCCGGTGATTTGGTGCCCCTGCACTCTTAGAACCAAAGGTGCCTTGAGGAATATTTTGTTTCTACACCACCGGAATCTTTCCAGTTGAAAAAGGTTCCTCAAAGAACACCTTGAAGAACACCTTGAAAAGTCTTACCAGACTTGATGCAAATCAATCAGACAGGCTTTATTAAAAATAGACACTAACAAACAAATACAATAACACGTTTTAGTTTAATACAACATGCTAAAAAACAAGTTATTGATTCATCCGTGGTGGAAAAAGTATCCAACTGTCTTACCTCAGTAAAAGTGAAAGTCACCCAGTAAAATATTACGTCCATAAAGTCTAAAACTATTTGGTTTTAAATATACACTACCAGTCAAACGTTTTAGAACACCTACTCATTAAAGGGTTTTTCTTAATTTTTGCTATTTTCTACATTGTAGAATAATAGGGAAGACATCAAAACTATGAAATAACACATACGGAATCATGTAGTAACCCAAAAAATGTTAAACAAATAAATAAATAAATTTGAGATTCTTCAGATGGATTTGTTTAACACTTTTTTGGTTAATTCCGTATGTGTTATTTCATAGTGTTGATGTCTTTACTATTTTTCTACAATGTACTAAATAGTAAAAATATAGAACAATCCTTGAATGAGTAGGTGTTCTAAAACTTTTGAGCAATAGTGTATATCGTGACTTTACTTTCATTAATCTGATGATTGTTATGTATTTAATCCACTAACTATGTTTAATTGTTACCCGATTAAATGAATCATGTAACAATTAACTCATTAGGATTTGGGGCACCACGGAAGTGGTTGTTTATAGAGTTACCATCTCCTGACTTATACTCTATAAGGTATATATCTATTTCATCGATAAACAGTCATCTTATTAATCATTACCTCATAACATAACATTCTGACCAGTAGTAACATTTTTGGCTCTGCAAAAACCCCAGTCTTGCTCATTAATCAGTAATAAGAACTAAATAATAACACAGAATACACACACACACTTACTACATGAGACAAAGGTCCCTAGCGGACAGACACAATATGGCATTTTACCTAATGACATGAGGAGGGAGAGAGAGAGAGAAGGACACATCATGGACACGTATAGTTTGCACATGAACAGCCGTCCGTTTGGAATAAGAAATCATGAATGTATTTACTTGTGGGGGACTTTGTCCTTTGTGTTGTCCTGAACAGAACTACAGAGTTCACTCTTCCATTCGCTCCCGAAGCTACTTATTTGAATACAAGCCAGATGGTGCCAGGGGGGTCATGAGAGTTGCATGCTACGGTGATTTGAAACTCAGAGTAGGATGGGATGGTTTGAAGAGTTTGAGATATTTGACTCAGGTCAGCTAGTCAGCTATACCAGTGATTGCCTGAGAGGGGAGTTTGCCGCCTCTACCTCCTCATGCTGTTTATTCAGGGTTCAGGATTCAGACCACTATGGACATCAACTGCAGCTCTTCGTCTCTCTGGTCTTAAAGAAGGTGAGTTTATTTCTTCAACTTGAGGTTTAATGTTTCAACCATTTCAAATCGTAGCTAAGGCCTCATGTTTCCTGGTCTAATGTTAATTTCGTTACCAAGGCTTTTACGCAGTGTTATGTTAGAAATATCAAACGTAAATGTAGAAATACTTTCTAATTTCTTATGTTACGCAATCCAGATGGCACCATTTCATTTGTTTTTTTATTTATTTATGGATAGCCAGGGGCACACCAAAACATCATTCACAAATAAAGCGTGTGTGTTTAGTGAATCCACCAGATCAGAGGCAGTAGTGATGACCAGGGATGTTCTCTTGATAAGTGCATGAATTGGACCATTTTCCTGTCCTGCAAAGCATTCAGAATGTAACGAATACATTTGGGTGTCAGGGAAAATGTATGGAGTAAAAAGTAAAGTATTTTCTTTAGGAATGTAGTGAAGTAAAAGTTGTCAACAATATAAATAGTAAAGTAAAGTACAGATACCCCAAAAAACTGCTTAATAAAGAGTATTTTAAAGTACTTTACACCAATGAGATGTATCAATAATGACTGTTGATGCCAAAAACTTGTTCAGCCTTGAATGGCCTTTTTCAAAACTAAAAATAGTACATTTTACAAAAAATATTCTACAAATTTCCTAATGCAAAAATATACACAAACAATACATTATCTGATTAAATTGCTTTATAAAGGGGCACTATACAGGGATGTCCTCTCTCCCTTCTCCTGTTTGCACTGGCAATTGAACCGCTTGCAGATAGAATTGGACAGGACCCACTTAACAGATACTGTATCAATATTGGTAAACATGAATATAAACTAAACTTATTTGCAGATGATCGATCTCTTGATATATCTGACCAATATTGAAAACGCAATGCCCCCCTTGCTTAAAATAATTGCTTTTTTAGAATACTCTAAAATCGCAGGATATAAAATGTATGTGGGGAAAAAACTAAATAATGTCAAGAAAAATAATTACTCATGATCTACAGCAATCCTTTAAGTGGACAATAAAAACACATCAAATACTTAGGATGCTTAATAAGTGACAACAAACAACAAATATATAAAGATTTATATCACAGGAGGCTGGTGGCACCTTTGTTGGGGAGGACGGGCTCGTGGTAATGGCTGGAGCGGAACATGTTGAATGGTATCAAATACATCAAACATGCCATTCCATTCGCTCTGTTCCAGTCGTTATTATCAGCAGCCTCCACTGCTTTATATGAGCAAATAAAACTCGGAATCGGTACATATTAGAGGTATGCTTGCTCATCCCCAGAATATTTTCACGTCTATTTTCAAAGGATAAAGCTAAGAACACTAACAATATGGAAGAAAATAAAACCTATTCTACAAGAACCAATATCACTTCCTAAAAACCCAACAATCCTTAGATAGCTGTTCAGAATTCACAGTGTAATTGGTCCACACAAAAAACTAAAAGTATAGAAACCATAAATAATGTGTTAATAGGAAATACATTTATTGAATTATAGAATTAGAAAGTCATTTTGGATGTGGATATGTGGATATGTGGATATGTGGATATTTTCAAATACATTCAACCTAAATGTTTCATATCAAGATGTTTACTTGTGAAATACTTTGGACATCAGAGAAATCTTAAAGAAATGGAATTTGAGTCAGAAAGGGATGTTCATATGATAGGTAAGCTATACAAAACCTAGCAGAGTGCCTATCCAACTGACCATCTCTTAGAAAAACAATAACTATTGGATCCAAGGCATAAAAATAACTGATATTGGCACAAGATGGAGGGAATGTTGGGACATAATGTACGAGGCTGTCCGCATCAGCCCCTGTAGCGCTTTGTGTTCAAGGGAGGTGCATTTGCCATATCAAGTGGTGATGCAACCAGTCAAGGTACTGATCAGCATAGGCACTGAGATAAGGTCAATTTAGCGTTTTAGACCATAATATTAAATAGTAGCATGTACACACACACACACACACACACAAAGACACACACACACACACACAGGGCTTTGCTGACCCTGCCTCGTGCCTCAAGCATTTTAATTTGAAGACAATTTCCTCTCTGTAGCCTAAATATATGGCAAAGATTACATTTACTTTTCATTTTCTTGTCTTCAACCAGCTTTGAATATTGTAATTCATCATTCATCCTTCCCTTAGGTGCTCAGAATGTACACAAACTCAGTCTGCAATAATTACATTTCAGTCCCTTATATACAGAGAAATAACTGTAAGCTGTAGTTAGCAATCACAAATGGTACAGTACTTCTCCCATACTGCTCATGTTTTTCTACATGCCTTCGGGCTAAATCACTCTCTTTTTCTCTCTATCCAATCCTCTCTATGAGGTACTTATTAATTCCACATGTGGACATTTCCCCCCTCAAGTTATCATGCAACTCAGTGGATGTGTTTTCTTATGATTGTCTTTTATTAAGTCAGATTTAGAGATCTGGGTTGTGGTACTCTGAGCGTGGCAAGTTATACATTCCCAGGGGAGCTGAGTGTTTCTGAGAGAGAGAGGAAGCTGTGGCTGCGAAGCTGCTGACACCAGAGGTGTAGTAATGGGTCGATCGACGAGAGGAGCTGCTGGTAAATTAATGGGCCCTCGTTGACATGAAGTCCATTTGTTCATTTTTAAACATTGTGACAGTTAATTATGGAAGATCTTAAGCCTCTGCACAGTCTGTTGCCTGAGGAAACAATTTGTTGTTGTCAGACTATAGCCGCTTCGCAAATATCACTGTGTTCCCTACATAAGGCAATATATTTGAGCAAAACCTCATGGGCTCTTGTCAAAAGTAGTGTTGTCATTGTAAATAAGAATTTGTTCTTTACTGACTTGCATAGTTAAATAAAAAATATAAATAATTTATACTCAAACTTTTCTGGACAAAAAGGCATTCGAGCCTCTAGACTATTAGAAAAAATGATTCCAAAAGGTTCCTTTGCAAAAGGGATAAGGTTCTACCAAGAACCATTGAAAGTTGAAGAACACGTTTTGGAAGACAACGGTCTTTGTAAAGCAAAGGGTTCTATCTGTAACATTTAACATCCTAAGAACCATTTTTGGATTTAAAAAAAAAAATGTTTTATTTGATGATTCTTTGCAAGGCAATAAGGATCCTTTGGAAGTCAAGAAGGGTTCTACATAGAACCATATATCATGTTTTGCCAGCATGCTCTATTGCAGGGTGATTTTCAGAATTGTCTGTTTTAATGTGTGTGTTTTTGCATATACATTGATTGATTGATTGATTCATGTTATGCTATACAAAGATAATGTAAATAGCATACATTTTCTAACAAATACAATCTGTTAGTAGTTTAACTTATTGCACCTTCTACTGAAATGTTTTTTCCCCAGTTTAGATGATTGAGGTAATCTCAGTATTCAACCTTCCCTGCCCTGACAGTAATTCTGAATGCTGGTTGCGGGTGATTCTACTTGTGTTCTAATTGTTGGATATCCTAACTCTGGCTTGATTCCCGTTGTTTCCTAACACCACCGTGTCAGGGTATAACTAGGCCCTCAAAGAAAGACCTTATGATATATGTAATGTGCTGTCATAAATGATATCATTTTATAGGCTATTAAGGCAGAACTGTTCATAGAGGGATCTAGGAAGAACCCGTCAAAGATAAAAGGGTTCTCGATACAACCCTTCATAGATGGTTCTAGGTAGAAACATATATAGCGTGGTCTGTGAAGAATCCTACAAAAGGGTTATAGGAAGAACCCATCTGCAAAGGGTTCTACCTAGCACCTAAAAGGGTTCCCAGATGGGGACAAACATGGTTGTACTTAGCACCTTTTTTTTAAAGAGTGGATATAGCAGTGCACATTTCCCTGGCATGCGCTCCTACCACTAAGAGCTCTAGGTTACCGCAGTGCATGGCAACCATGTCAGGCCTCGAAAATTACATTTATTCCTTTTTTTCCCTCCTTTAAAACATTCAGCGAATGGCAATTTGTATTCCGGGGGAAAACCAATTTCTTAAATACCACAGCACCAGATTCAAGGAGTAACCAGGGGTGCCGATGAGAAGAAGGGTTATCTCGTTGCTGCATACAGACCCGGCATGCGGGACCCTTTCCAGAGCAGGGGTACGGCAGAGTAAACAAACCCCAGGACCGGTGGCACCGCCTTGGGCCGCACATCCACAACCCCTCCCCCTCCCCTCTCTGCTGAGGAGAACCCGAATCTCTCTGGTGGCTGTGTTGTTGTTTCCCCTTGGCCCTCATACAGAGCAGAAAGAGAGAGCGAGGAAGAATATAGTAATGAAATAAACATAACAAGCGAGGGAGTAAGCAAGCGCTTCCCCTGTACCTGGTTAGACTCTGCTGGTATTTTCTTGAAGGTGTAGTGCCCCAGGCTACGTTTGTGTATATGTGCAGCTGCAAAGATGGACAGAGCAGAGTTCAAAAGCCCTGTCTCACCCCTGTCTCGTCCCTCCAAGGTTCCAGAGGACAGAGTTATTTGTACAAGCAGGAGAAACAGGAAAGAGTGAGAGTGAGAGACAGAGAGACAGAGAGAGAGAGACAGAGAGACAGAGAGAGAGAGAGAGACAGAGAGACAGAGAGAGAGAGAGAGAGAGAGAGAGAGAGAGAGAGAGAGAGAGAGAGACACATAAAACCTCAGAATTCACCACAAACAGCCATACTCTCAGACACACAAAGCCCCATTGTCTGCACCGGTCCTCAGATCTGCAATTCTGCTGCCTGACATCAAGTACTTTCAGTGGCTTGAAAAAATAAATAAAACCAGACAACAAGCAAATAAATACTTTTTGGAGAGCATCCTCACTGAATGCACAACAAAATGGCCTGTGTTTTTTCAGCATGAGCAATATTGTTGTGCTTTATGGGACTGTGATCAACAGATACGACAACAGAGCGACTGCCAAAAGCTCTAGTGTTGCAAAGGATGAGACTAATTGAAATGACTCAACAGAAAAATGCCACACAGGCATAATATTGTGATGACACTGGGACCAGTAGGAGTGGTGAGATCTACCTACTGCCAGCAACACACACACACACACACACACACACGTGCGCGCACACACACACACACACACACACACACACACACACACACACACACACACACACACACACATTACAAGCTCACTCCAGGCACTTATAAACAATTCAGTTAAAGCATAATTTATTCAATATCAGCACTTGCAGCATGATTTCGAGAGAGAGATTTGTCGACAATACACATCCACCAAAAGGCCATATGATCGTTGTGTGTTTCAGAAAGATATACACAGACAAACGGCACAGAAAGACAGGTTATACCTTCCAATGTGTCTGTCGGTGAATACCCAGTAGAGGAGCTGTCCAAGGTGCTGACACTCTGAAACAGCAGCAGTTGTATCTAACAGAGATTTTTTTTGAAAGCATCTATTTTTGTCTGAGATGGAAATCAACAGCACCTGATACATAGGAGATTGTTTATGGGGGCGATAATATTATTTAACACAAGCACAACCACACACACACACACAAATGTTTTTACATTAGCACATCAAACACTGGATATTGTTGCCAAGAGGCTCCTGTTCACGTACGTTACGCGTCTGTTAGCGTAATCCATTGTAACACCATCTCCCCTGAGAGATAGATACGGATCACACAACGACAGAGAAGGATCTTGAGTCCAAATTGATCAAACACCATATGCTAATCGGAAGAGAAAATCCTACAAACCTATTAGTTTAATTGGGGGGGCCTCAAGCAAGTCAATTGCCCTAAGACCCGGCAATTGCAGTAATTCAAGTAAAAGAGTCAATCTTGTATAGCCACTCAGGAGTGTAAGATGTCTGGAAAATGTAATGGAGTATCTGTCTGATACTACAATTAATACCATGTTAATGGTTTTCCCTATCTGATTTCCATAACAAAAGGAACAGGCCCTGTCACAGCTGTAGAGATAAGAAGGAGAGAGGATATGCCATCCCATTTGAACAGGCTGGAGATAACGGTTGTCACTGAGTTCAACTGCTCCTCAGCGCAGATCTAGGATCAGCTTAGCCTCCTCTAATCCCAGGCTTAACCATTAGGTGGGTAAATGCTAAACTGACCTAAGATCAGAGTTTCGTGGCATCCTTGGGGATTTAACAAACAGAGAAGAAGGGGGAATCCACAAAGACCTTGAACGGTGAACTTTAGAAATTCCACCACATGTCCAGATGTCACACAGATACGCAGAGGGGGACTCGTCTGTTCCAGATAAATTACAGGGTACCACTGATTGCAAAACCACCACCACCATGCTGCCTTAATTCACTGTAAAAAAAAACGAATCAAGCTGATTGAACTCACTATTATTCAGCAACTGGATCCACAGTCTTTTTTAGTTGACTCAACTTTTCGGTCAAAGTGTGACCTGAATGTAATAATGTTTTTAGTTGTCCCAAACTTACCTCCAATTTGAAAACAACTTATGTTAAGTACTACAACAAATTCGTAGCAGGAAGATTGGTTAAAATCCCAGGTAAGATGTTGGGTAATAATTATAGTATAAATGAACATGCACAATGTCATCATGTGTCAAATATGTTTGTTAAAAACATTGTATGTTAAAAGCACTGTGTGTGGGGGAGTCACTTACTGAATGTTTTGGGCCAACAGAACATTTTAAAATGAGTAAACAAAAAAAGGGTGTGGAACCATTTACAGACTAACCTCATCTCTAATAGGGACTGATCAGAGACGAACCTCATCTCTAATAGGGACTGATCAGAGACAACCTCATCTCTAATAGGGACTGATCAGAGACGAACCTCATCTCTAATAGGGACTGATCAGAGACGAACCTCATCTCTAATAGGGACTGATCAGAGAAAAACCTCATCTCTAATAGGGACTGATCAGAGACTAACCTCATCTCTAATAGGGACTGATCAGAGACTAACCTCATCTCTAATAGGGACTGATCAGAGACTAACCTCATCTCTAATAGGGACTGATCAGAGACTAACCTCATCTCTAATAGGGACTGATCAGAGACTAACCTCATCTCTAATAGGGACTGATCAGAGACTAACCTCATCTCTAATAGGGACTGATCAGAGGCAAACCACATCTCTAATAGGGACTGATCAGAGACTAACCTCATCTCTAATAGGGACTGATCAGAGACTAACATCATCTCTAATAGGGACTGATCAGAGACAAACCTCATCTCTAATAGGGACTGATCAGAGACAAACCTCATCTCTAATAGGGACTGATCAGAGACTAACCTCATCTCTAATAGGGACTGATCAGAGACAAACCTCATCTCTAATAGGGACTGATCAGAGACAAACCTCATCTCTAATAGGGACTGATCAGAGACTAACCTCATCTCTAACAGGGACTGATCAGAGACTAACCTCTTCTCTAATAGGGACTGATCAGAGACTAACTTCATCTCTAATAGGGACTGATCAGAGACGAACCTCATCTCTAATAGGGACTGATCAGAGACTAACTTCATCTCTAATAGGGACTGATCAGAGACGAACCTCATCTCTAATAGGGACTGATCAGAGACTAACCTCATCTCTAATAGGGACTGATCAGAGACGAACCTCATCTCTAATAGGTACTGATCAGAGACTAACCTCATCTCTAATAGGGAATGATCAGAGACTAACCTCATCTCTAATAGGGACTGATCAGAGACTAACCTCACCTCTAATAGGGACTGATCAGAGACTAACCTCATCTCTAATAGGGACTGATCAGAGACAAACCTCATCTCTAATAGGGACTGATCAGAGACAAACCTCATCTATAATAGGGACTGATCAGAGACTAACCTCATCTCTAATAGGGACTGATCAGAGACAAATCACTTCTTTAATATGGACTGATCAGAGACAAACTACATCTCTAATAGGGAGTGATCAGAGACAAACCACGTCTCTAAAATGGAGTGATCAGAGACAAACCATGTCTCCAATAGGGAGTGATCAGAGACAAATCACTTCTTTAATATGGACTGATCAGAGACAAACCACATCTATAACAGGGAGTGATCAGAGACAAATCACTTCTTTAATATGGACTGATCAGAGACAAATCACTTCTTTAATATGGACTGATCAGAGACAAACCACATCTATAATAGGTACTGATCAGAGACAAACCACATCTCTAATAGGGACTGATCAGAGACAAACCACATCTCTAATAGGGAGTGATCAGAGACAAAGCACTTCTTTAATATGGACTGATCAGAGACAAACCACATCTCTAATAGGGACTGATCAGAGACAAACCATATCTCTAATAGGGTCTGATCAGAGACAAATCACTTCTTTACTATGGACTGATCAGAGACAAACCACATCTCTAATAGGGTCTGATCAGAGACAAATCACTTCTTTAATATGGACTGATCAGAGACAAACCACATCTCTGAAAGGGAGTGATCAGAGACAAACCATATTTCTAATAGGGAGTGATCAGAGACAAACCATATCTCTAATAGGGAGTGATCAGAGACAAATCACATCTCTAATAGGGAGTGATCAGAGACAAACCACATCTCTAATAGGGACTGATCAGAGACAAACCATATCTCTAATAGGGACTGATCAGAGACAAACCTCATCTCTAATAGGGACTGATCAGAGACAAACCTCATCTCTAATAGGGACTGATCAGAGACTAACCTCACCTCTAACAGGGACTGATCAGAGACTAACCTCTTCTCTAATAGGGACTGATCAGAGACTAACTTCATCTCTAATAGGTACTGATCAGAGACTAACCTCATCTCTAATAGGGAATGATCAGAGACGAACCTCATCTCTAATAGGGACTGATCAGAGACTAACCTCATCTCTAATAGGGACTGATCAGAGACTAACCTCATCTCTAATAGGGACTGATCAGAGACTAACCTCATCTCTAATAGGGAGTGATCAGAGACAACCCATATCTCTAATAGGGAGTGATCAGAGGCAAACCACATCTCTAATAGGGAGTGATCAGAGACAAACCACGCTCTAAAAGGGAGTGATCAGAGACAAATCACTTCTTTAATGTGGACTGATCAGAGACAAACCACATCTATAATAGGTACTGATCAGAGACAAACCACATCTCTAATAGGGACTGATCAGAGACAAACCACATCTCTAATAGGGAGTGATCAAAGACAAACCACATCTATAACAGGGAGTGATCAGAGACAAATCACTTCTTTAATAGGGACTGATCAGAGACAAATCACTTCTTTAATATGGACTGATCAGAGACAAACCACATCTATAATAGGGACTGATCAGAGACTAACCTCATCTCTAATAGGGACTGATCAGAGACTAACCTCATCTCTAATAGGGACTGATCAGAGACTAACCTCATCTCTAATAGGGACTGATCAGAGACTAACCTAATCTCTAATAGGGACTGATCAGAGACTAACCTCATCTCTAATAGGGACTGATCAGAGACAAACCACATCTCTAATAGGGAGTGATCAGAGGCAAACCACATCTCTAATAGGGAGTGATCAGAGAGAAACCACGTCTCTAATAGGGAGTGATCAGAGACAAATCACTTCTTTAATATGGACTGATCAGAGACAAACTACATCTCTAATAGGGTGTGATCAGAGACAACCCATATCTCTAATAGGGAGTGATCAGAGGCAAACCACATCTCTAATAGGGAGTGATCAGAGACAAACCACATCTCTAAAAGGGAGTGATCAGAGACAAACCACGTCTCTAATAGGGAGTGATCAGAGACAAATCACTTCTTTAATATGGACTGATCAGAGACAAACTACATCTATAACAGGGAGTGATCAGAGACAAATCACTTCTTTAATATGGACTGATCAGAGACAAATCACTTCTTTAATATGGACTGATCAGAGACAAACCACATCTATAATAGGTACTGATCAGAGACAAACCTCATCTCTAATAGGGACTGATCAGAGACTAACCTCATCTCTAATAGGGACTGATCAGAGACTAACCTCATCTCTAATAGGGAGTGATCAGAGACAACCCATATCTCTAATAGGGAGTGATCAGAGGCAAACCACATCTCTAATAGGGAGTGATCAGAGACAAACCACGTCTCTAAAAGGGAGTGATCAGAGACAAATCACTTCTTTAATGTGGACTGATCAGAGACAAACCACATCTATAATAGGTACTGATC
Organism: Oncorhynchus masou masou; assembly: GCF_036934945.1. Classification (NCBI taxonomy): domain Eukaryota; kingdom Metazoa; phylum Chordata; class Actinopteri; order Salmoniformes; family Salmonidae; genus Oncorhynchus; species Oncorhynchus masou. Next base: position 12,309,241 of record NC_088237.1, on the reverse strand, counting down.
AGAGACAAACCACATCTCTAATAGGGACTGATCAGAGACAAACCACATCTCTAATAGGGAGTGATCAAAGACAAACCACATCTATAACAGGGAGTGATCAGAGACAAATCACTTCTTTAATAGGGACTGATCAGAGACAAATCACTTCTTTAATATGGACTGATCAGAGACAAACCACATCTATAATAGGGACTGATCAGAGACTAACCTCATCTCTAATAGGGACTGATCAGAGACTATCCTCATCTCTAATAGGGACTGATCAGAGACTAACCTCATCTCTAATAGGGACTGATCAGAGACTAACCTCATCTCTAATAGGGACTGATCAGAGACTAACCTCATCTCTAATAGGGACTGATCAGAGACAAACCACATCTCTAATAGGGAGTGATCAGAGGCAAACCACATCTCTAATAGGGAGTGATCAGAGAGAAACCACGTCTCTAATAGGGAGTGATCAGAGACAAATCACTTCTTTAATATGGACTGATCAGAGACAAACTACATCTCTAATAGGGTGTGATCAGAGACAACCCATATCTCTAATAGGGAGTGATCAGAGGCAAACCACATCTCTAATAGGGAGTGATCAGAGACAAACCACATCTCTAAAAGGGAGTGATCAGAGACAAACCACGTCTCTAATAGGGAGTGATCAGAGACAAATCACTTCTTTAATATGGACTGATCAGAGACAAACTACATCTATAACAGGGAGTGATCAGAGACAAATCACTTCTTTAATATGGACTGATCAGAGACAAATCACTTCTTTAATATGGACTGATCAGAGACAAACCACATCTATAATAGGTACTGATCAGAGACAAACCACATCTCTAATAGGGACTGATCAGAGACAAACCACATCTCTAATAGGGAGTGATCAGAGACAAAGCACTTTTTTAATATGGACTGATCAGAGACAAACCACATCTCTAATAGGGACTGATCAGAGACAAACCATATCTCTAATAGGGTCTGATCAGAGACAAATCACTTCTTTACTATGGACTGATCAGAGACAAACCACATCTCTAATAGGGTCTGATCAGAGACAAATCACTTCTTTAATATGGACTGATCAGAGACAAACCACATCTCTGAAAGGGAGTGATCAGAGACAAATCACATCTCTAATAGGGAGTGATCAGAGACAAACCATATCTCTAATAGGGAGTGATCAGAGACAAACCATATCTCTAATAGGGAGTGATCAGAGACAAATCACATCTCTAATAGGGAGTGATCAGAGACAAATCACATCTCTAATAGGGAGTGATCAGAGACAAATCACATCTCTAATAGGGAGTGATCAGAGACAAACCACATCTCTAATAGGGACTGATCAGAGACAAACCATATCTCTAATAGGGACTGATCAGAGACAAACCTCATCTCTAATAGGGACTGATCAGATACAAACCTCATCTCTAATAGGGACTGATCAGAGACTAACCTCACCTCTAACAGGGACTGATCAGAGACTAACCTCTTCTCTAATAGGGACTGATCAGAGACTAACTTCATCTCTAATAGGGACTGATCAGAGACGAACCTCATCTCTAATAGGGACTGATCAGAGACTAACCTCATCTCTAATAGGGACTGATCAGAGACGAACCTCATCTCTAATAGGGACTGATCAGAGACGAAACTCATCTCTAATAGGGAGTGATCAGAGATAACCCATATCTCTAATAGGGAGTGATCAGAGGCAAACCACATCTCTAATAGGGATTGATCAGAGACAAATCACTTCTTTAATGTGGACTGATCAGAGACAAATCACTTCTTTAATATGGACTGATCAGAGACTAACCTCATCTCTAATAGGGACTGATCAGAGACGAACCTCATCTATAATAGGTACTGATCAGAGACAAACCACATCTCTAATAGGGACTGATCAGAGACAAACCACATCTCTAATAGGGAGTGATCAGAGACAAACCACATCTATAACAGGGAGTGATCAGAGACAAATCACTTCTTTAATATGGACTGATCAGAGACAAATCACTTCTTTAATATGGACTGATCAGAGACAAACCACATCTATAATAGGTACTGATCCGAGACAAACCACATCTCTAATAGGGACTGATCAGAGACAAACCACATCTCTAATAGGGAGTGATCAGAGACAAAGCACTTCTTTAATATGGACTGATCAGAGACAAACCACATCTCTAATATGGACTGATCAGAGACTAACCTCATCTCTAATAGGTACTGATCAGAGACTAACCTCATCTCTAATAGGGAATGATCAGAGACTAACCTCATCTCTAATAGGGACTGATCAGAGACTAACCTCATCTCTAATAGGGACTGATCAGAGACTAACCTCATCTCTAATAGGGACTGATCAGAGACTAACCTCATCTCTAATAGGGACTGACCAGAGACTAACCTCACCTCTAATAGGGACTGATCAGAGACTAACCTCATCTCTAATAGGGACTGATCAGAGACGAACCTCATCTCTAATAGGGACTGATCAGAGACAAACCTCATCTCTAATAGGGACTGATCAGAGACTAACCTCATCTCTAATAGGGACTAATCAGAGACTAACCTCATCTCTAATAGGGACTGATCAGAGACTAACCTCATCTCTAATTGGGACTGATCAGAGACTAACATCATCTCTAATAGGGACTGATCAGAGGCAATTCACATCTCTAATAGGGAGTGATCAGAGACAAACCACGTCTCTAATAGGGAGTGATCAGAGACAAATCACTTCTTTACTATGGACTGATCAGAGACAAACCACATCTCTAATAGGGTCTGATCAGAGACAAATCACTTCTTTAATATGGACTGATCAGAGACAAACCACATCTCTGAAAGGGAGTGATCAGAGACAAATCACATCTCTAATAGGGAGTGATCAGAGACAAACCATATCTCTAATAGGGAGTGATCAGAGACAAACCATATCTCTAATAGGGAGTGATCAGAGACAAATCACATCTCTAATAGGGAGTGATCAGAGACAAATCACATCTCTAATAGGGAGTGATCAGAGACAAACCACATCTCTAATAGGGACTGATCAGAGACAAACCATATCTCTAATAGGGACTGATCAGAGACAAATCACATCTCTAATAGGGAGTGATCAGAGACAAATCATATCTCTAATAGGGAGTGATCATAGACAAACCATATCTCTAATAGGGAGTGATCAGAGACAAACCACATCTCTAATAGGGAGTGATCAGAGACAAAGCACTACTTTAATAGGGACTGATCAGAGACAAACCATATCTCTAATAGGGTCTGATCAGAGACAAATCACTTCTTTACTATGGACTGATCAGAGACAAACCACATCTCTAATATTGTCTGATCAGAGACAAATCACTTCTTTAATATGGACTGATCATAGACAAACCACATCTCTAATAGGGACTGATCAGAGACAAACCACATCTCTAATAGGGACTGATCAGAGACAAACCACATATCTGATAGGGAGTGATCAGAGACAAATCACATCTCTAATAGGGAGTGATCAGAAACAAACCATATCTCTAATAGGGAGTGATCAGAGACAAACCATATCTCTAATAGGGAGTGATCAGAGACAAATCACATCTCTAATAGGGAGTGATCAGAGACAAATCACATCTCTAATAGGGAGTGATCAGAGACAAACCACATCTCTAATAGGGACTGATCAGAGAAAAACCACATCTCTAATAGGGACTGATCAGAGACAAACCACATCTCTAATAGGGAGTGATCAGAGACAAACCATATCTCTAATAGGGAGTGATCAGAGACAAACCATATCTCTAATAGGGAGTGATCAGAGACAAACCATATCTCTAATAGGGAGTGATCATACAGCGCTGCAGTAGTTTACCAGCCCACTACCCTCTATTAGCAGGTGAAATAAAGAGATGACTGGCTAAAACAAGTTACCAGCCATCCTCCTGGAGTGTTGCACAGGCCATTGTTCCAGCCCAGTACTAACACACCTGATCCAGCTAATCAAGCTCCTGATGAGGCAGTTGATTAGTTGAATCAGGTGTGTTAGTAGTGCTGTGCAGGAGCTGAAGAAGCCTGGACACTCCCTGTATCTCTCCACACAGGAATGGTGCCCGAAATCGCACCCTATTCCCTACATGGTCCGTTACTTTTGACCAGGGCCCATAGGGCTCTACTGTGTAGAGTGCCATTGTGGACACAGCCCAACGGATTTACACTGTGGTGTTTGGAACACTCAATCAGGCCTAAGCAGCAGAGTGAATGTCCACACAGGTCTCCCATCCGCGGGTCTACTCAAACGACAGCATGATTCTCCTTCCAACACCGTCGACCTCTGAGATTTACTCACCACTGAAGGACCTCAGACCCATAGATAAACATGCCAAGCGGGAGGTAATAAACACATAAAACACAAACACATAGAAAACCAGGCATTGCTGAGGCACTTATGAATCATCTCTTAGATTTGAAAACGCCAGTCCAATGGCGCGACGGCGGGTATAAATTCTTCAAATGAAAATGGATAACATGGCGAATGTGAAAGGAGAGATTTATCCTTTACAACGCAGGGCTGAACGTCTCATGAGCAACCTGCCTTGGTATTCATGAATCACTGTAACAAATGGCGGCGTTGTAAGGGAGGGTGAGGGTTAGCAAACCAGGCCGAGCGTAAAGAGAGAGAGAGAGAGAAGAGAGAAAGAGAGAGAGAGAGAGAGAGAGAGAGATTAGAGCAAAATCATTTTTTTGACTATTTTGCACTTTTTGGACTAGTTTACCGGTCCCGTTACCACAGGCAAGATCAACCAAACACAGATAAAGCATTTGATAGATGGCGAATGCTATTTGAACCCATGTCTGGTAGTAGAGAATAGGCCCCACAAGTACAACATCTGACAGCGGAGAGACAATAACTCATAACTCCGTTAATCTCATACAGCTCCGTGTCCTGCATTTGCCTCTCTCCTCACTCCGAATGTCTTATGCTCATAGACACACATGATGAAATGTCACTGGTAATGGGGGCTTTTTTCCCCCCCGTTTTTACAGCACGTCTCAGACTCTGACATTTAGAAAGCATGGAGAGGTAGGGCTGGGGATAGCCTGCGGCCTCAGTAGACGCGGCTGGAGCCAGCCTCCACTATTGTTTGGTGTTTTAATTGCTAATTTGATAGCGAGAGAGACAAAATTACAAATTGGAAAATGAACAAAAACCTTGCTAGCTACCATCTACATTTCCCCACTATCCTGCTTGTCACGCCCTGATCTGTTTCACCTGTCCTTGTGCTTGTTTCCACCCCCCTCCAGGTGTCGCCCATCTTCCCCATCATCCCCTGTGTATTTATACCTGTGTTCTCGGTCTGTCTGTTGTCAGTTCGTCTTGTTTGTTCAAGCCTACCAGTGGTTTGTTTCAGCGCCTGCTTTCCCCTAGTCTCTCTTTGTCTCGTCCTCCTGGTTTTGGACCTTTGCCTGTCCTGATCCTTTACCCGCCCACCTGACCACTGCCTGTCTCTGACCCTGACCCTGAGCCTGCCTGCCGTCCTGTACCTTGACCCTCTGCTCTGGGTTCTCGACCCCTGACCCTGCCTGCCGTCCTGTAGCTTGACCTCTGCTCTGGATGATTGACCCCTGCCTGCCTTGACCTGTCGTTTGCCTGCCCCTGTGGTTACAGTAAAGTTTGTTACTTCACACAGTCTGCACTTGGGTCTTACCTTGACTCCTGATACTGCTAAAGGAACCATTTACTGTGTTTTCTTAGCTGGTAATGGGAGGAAGCTGAGGTGTTACAAAACATAAAGGCAAAAAAGAGAATCAGGGAAGAGAGGTAAGCCAAGGTTTTTCCTTTCAAATCAATAGATAGATGCAGACAATTTACAGAGAATTCATGTACTAATATTTTTGTAAGGTTTCTAATGAAATGGTGTGGAACCTCCATTACTCTAAAGTTCAAATCAAAGTTCTTCCATCAACCTTGTTAATTGTTCATTATTTCCTATTCCCTGTCCTGCTGGGTTTAAAGTTAGAATGACGAGCAGGTGCAATGGCTGGTTGGTGCCAGGTGAGGGCGCTAGAGCAGATCTGTGGTCCGTCTGTCCACACCAGTGACTGATTGCTGTGAGGATTCTCCTGGGCCAGGACTGGAGTGTGGTTTGAGACGTGAAAAGAGAGGGAGGGATGCGTGGGGAGGGGGGGGGGGGGGAGCTTGTGGGAGGAGAAAGAGGGAGCAGAGAGAGTAGGAGGACATAAAGTGGGGGATTGGAGGAGAGAGAGTCGAGGAGAGAGAGAAAGACACCTAATTGAGATGCTGCATGCAAAATTCAGAAAAAAACAATGCATGCAGAGCAGAACTCGGACTATACTCGCTAGCTATCAAAATCCAGAAAAGAGCTGTTCAATTCTACCACCACAGAAAAAAGGAAGCAATGTCCACACATACCACCACAAAGCCCTCACCTACAGAGAGATGAACCTACAGAAGTGTCCCCTCGGCCAGCTGGTTCTAGGTCTCTGTTCAGAAACACAAACAGACCCTACAGGGCCCCAGGACAGCAACAAAATTAGACCTAACCAAATGATGAGAAAGCTAAAAGATAACTAGTTGACACACTGGAAAGAATCAACTAAAAACAGATTGTATTTATTTATCCCTTATTTAAGCAGGTAAGTTGACTGAGAACACAATCTCAATTAGAGCAATGACCTGGGAAATAGTCAAAGGGGAGAGGAGGAGGAGTGAATGAGCCAATTGGAAGCTGGGGATGATTAGGTGGCCATGATGGTATGAGGGACAAATTGGGAATTGAGCCAGGACACCGGGGCTAACACACATATGATAAGTGCCATGGAATCTTTAGTGACCACAGAGAATCAGGACACCCGTTTATTGACTCATCCAAAACGACGGCACCTTACACAGGGCAGTTTCTTTTTTACCAAAGGAAAGAGTTCCTTCTACTGGCCCTTCAGCACCACTTCCAGCAGCATCTGGTTTTCCATCCAGGGACCGAACCTGCTTAACTTCAGAGACAAGCCAGCAGTGGGATGCAGGGTGGAATGCTGCTGGCAATTGGGAAGCTATTTGATCCAAAACATAGTGTACACAGTGGCAGAATTCCTTGACTATGTACAGAATTCCTTGACTTTCCACAAAATGAAGTGGAAGCTGAGCTGCACTTTCTAACCTCCTGCCAAATTTCTTACCACATTAGAAAATCAGATCACGCAGACGCAAAAATAAATTGATAACAAATCAAACACTGATAAACTCCAATATCTATTAGGTGAAATACCGCAATGTGCAATCAGAGCAGCACTGTTGTGTTAGGGCTTTCCTTTGGTGAAGGAGAGTCGGACCAAAATGCGGCGTGTTGATTACGATTCATGTTTAATGACAAACACACTAAAAACAAACACTAAAAAACAATAAACATAACGAAAACCGAAACAGCCTATACTTGTGTAAACTAACACAGAACAAGGACATAGGACACTAAGGACATAAGGACAATCACCCACGAAACACTCAAAGAATATGGCTGCCTAAATATGGTTCCCAATCAGAGACAACGATAAACACCTGCCTCTGATTGAGAACCACTTCAGACAACCATAGACTTAACTAGAACACCCCACTAAGCTACAATCCCAATACAAACACACCACATACAAAAACCCATGCCACAACCCTGGCCTGACAAAATAAACGAAGACAAACACAAAATACTTCGACCAGGGCGTGACATGTTGCCACTCATCAACTGCGAGTCATGAGGTTCTCTCTCCCTCTTCAAGAAGAGAACACCTCTAGGTTCAGTAATGGGTTGAGAAGACAATATCAGACCAAACACTCTGGTATCAGCTGATAAGCTACAGAAAGTGATGCTTTTGCGAAAAGATATACATCACGGTCCATGATGCGTAAGTCAATACATTGGCTTCAATGCAGACCAGACCAAACTGCCCTCTTAGTCCTGAGCTCTCTCTCTATCTCTCCATAAGGACACTGACAAGTACTGTAAACTGTGCGGATCACTAAGCACTTCTCAGAGCTCCACCAACGATTTCAACAGTATTGATTCCACTGGGGCCCAATGCTTTAGGCTCCATACACAGAGATTCAGGAGGCAATCCAGATCCTTTCCCTACCAAAAACAATCATAGGGGAAATCCAACGTTGTTTAATAATGTTAGAGTCCTCCACCTCGCTGAAGTAAGATAAGTCAACTTAAATGTCACTCTGAATATTGCACGATGGAACATGCTGCTGACTCCTGGGAGCTTGCTAACAGCACAGACAGACAGACAGACAGACAGACAGACAGACAGACAGACAATCAGTCAGTCAGTCAGTCAGTCAGTTAGTTAGTTAGTTAGTTAGTTTCCGGGAGCTCTGATGAGATTATATGGATCACCCAACTTTTAACCAATGAACACCTTGGAACGACCTTAACCACTCAATTGGAATGATCATTAAAAAAACGCTAAGCATACAGTATATTGCACATGCTCCAAGGACAGCAGAATCCTTCCAAAAATCACATGATGATCTTACGCCTCTTCTGATATGTAGGCAATACTATCAAAATCAACAGCCATATTGTAGGCCAAGCTTTGCTACACAACAAGCAGTTTCAGGCAACATTGTTTTGGCTGTGATCCCAAAAAGTGAATGACTTAGTTTATCAGAGGTGATTTGGTCCTAGTGCACTGAACGTAGCAATTTTCCTACAAAATGTCAAAATGTCATATTTAGGCAGGCAGGCAGGCAGGCAGGCAGGCAGGCAGTCAGTCAGTCAGTCAGTTTGTTTCCGGGAGCTCTGATGAGATTATATGGATCACCCAACTTTTAACCAATGAACACCTCGGAACGACCTAACCACTCAATTGGAATGATCATTAAAAAAGCATACAGTATATTGCACATGCCCCAAGGACAGCAGAATCCTTCCAAAAATCACATGATGATCTTACGCCTCTTCTGATATGTAGGCAATACTATCAAAATCAACAGCCATATTGTAGGCCAAGCTTTGCTACACAACAAGCAGTTTCAGGCTGTGATCCCAAAAAGTGAATGACTTAGTTTATCAGAGGTGATTTGGTCCTAGTGCACTGAACGTAGCAATTTTCCTACAAAATGTCAAATGGATGTCTGAAATGCGTAATATGTTTGTGGCAGTAGATTACATTGATTTCCACATTAGACTGTCCTGTTGATTTAATGCCAAACTTACAGAGGCACTGGACTAGACTGTAAATGGACTGTAAATGTTTTGCTTTAAAAGAATAATAGATTATTAATAGACTTTTAGCTTAGTCGGGAGGAGGAAGAAGCTGATTTTGAAAAACTAAATGAATTGCTGATGAGCCTCTTGAGTCAATCATCTGTCGTCAAAAAAACGCACGTGCGCACACACACCCACCCCCACCCCCTCCACACACACAAACCAACAAACATCTCCTTTTCAGCCTACCCACCCACCCTCCCCACCCTCCCCACCACCCCTCTACCAAGATAAAAGCACATCCTGTTGCCATAGCGACGCTCGCTGCCTGACAACTTAGGTCAGTTAAACAAGGTGCTTACAGGTCTAACAGGGGAGGGGGAAATTGAGGGCTCCACTCACACAGGAAGTGGTGAGAACAATAATAATAATGGGGCAAGTCAGTAGCATTCTCTGGCCTCCGCAGGGAGAGTGAGAAGAAGAAGAATAGGAAACCAAACACTGTTAACATTCAGGTAAGCAGATAGAGGGCTGCACTTGGTTTAGCAAATGTTTTAAATGACCACCGTTCAAATCAACAGTGCAGATGAATCATTGAACAGAATCTCGGGTGGTCCATGTAAGAGCCATTATTACGTGGGTGTATGGAGAAAGAGACACCTGACAAACTACATTCAATTCCTTCACAAAGACCAAGGGAGGAGAGAGAACTTTACACTTAGTATTCACAATGCATCATGTGACAGAGGAAAAAATAATCCACTCGGCTCTCTGACTAAAGTTCCAATTCGCACTTGATAAACTTCCTCATCACCAATGCAAATTGCGATGGCTGGGATTGGTCACGGGCTGCTCCGTAGTGTATCGGTGCGACGACGTTCAGATTGATAAAGAGTGTTTTTCAAAAGGGTTTAGGAGTTCAAAGATCCGTGCTGCTGTCACCTTCCTATCAGCCCTTTTAATTTCTTTGTCTGTCTCTCTCTCCCCCTCTTTCTCTTTCTTTGTCTGTCTCTCTCTCCCCCTCTTTCTCTTTCTTTGTCTGTCTCTCTCTCCCCCTCTTTCTCTTTCTTTGTCTGTCTCTCTCTCCCTCGCACTGTCTCTCTTTATCTATCCCTCTCTCTCTCTATCGCTCCCTCGCTGTCTCTCTTTATCTATCCCTCTCTCTCTCTCTCTTTATCAATCCCTCTCTCTCTCTCTCTCTCTCTGTCTCTCTTTATCTATCCCTCTCTCTCTCCCTCACTTTGTCTCTCTTTATCTATCCCTCTCTCTCTCTCCCTCTCCCTCGCTCTGTCTCTCTTTATCTATCCCTCTCTCTCTCTATCGCTCCCTCGCTGTCTCTCTTTATCTATCCCTCTCTCTCTCTCTCTTTATCTATCCCTCTCTCTCTCTCTCTCTCTCTCTCTCGCTCTGTCTCTCTTTATCTATCCCTCTCTCTCTCCCTCACTTTGTCTCTCTTTATCTATCCCTCTCTCTCTCTCCCTCTCCCTCGCTCTGTCTCTCTTTATCTATCCCTCTCTCTATCTCTCTCTCTCTCTCTCTCTCTCTGCTCCGGTGGAGCTCTCAGATAATACTTGCTCCTTCTCTTGATGACACTGTACTTTAATGGTGTGAAAGTTATAAAGACTATAGTTTACAGTCCCACTGACTACGGATGGTGACCTTATTCTGTAGCTCCACCCCTTCACCTCCCCCCTAACACACTGACAGTTGCCGGCCTGCCCTAAGGAGCAGCAATCAGTCCCCTACTGGGATTCAGCTTCACTAGAAGGGAAACGGCCACTTTATGTATTATGTTACATTACCACGTTGACAGGCGTGCACATGCACATATGCCTTCACAGACAGACAGAGAGAGACAGACTTTGACTCACAAAGGCTCACTCACACTTGAGGATTCTTAAACTATTATCCATTTCAATAGCAGTTCAAAGTCTTCCAGTCCTCCTTGAAGAATTTGGGCATAGTTCTTCCAGTACCAATCCCCAGGAGTCAGTCAGTAGTGTCCTGCTCGAGCTAACCCACAGCCTGTAACTGTGTATCTGTGATGGCGCTGAACTGTAGCCCCTGAATGCAGCCCCAAGTGGCCATTTGTCTAAAGCCCTCCGCCTCTCAACCTGGCAATGCACCTTCCCTTTCTACTTCTAATCCATTGTCATTCATTAGTGTGGGGCTCTGGTGGCGCTTGGATCTGGCTTAACCCTGGGTGCACACACACACGTACACACACACACGCAGAGAGAAAGACAAACACACATACTGGCCTACTCTCACACACCGTGGCCATTGAGTCGCGACACTCAAACAGCTCCCCCTGACCACTCCAGTCCAATGTAGAGGATGTTGCCCCCTCTCCTGATAAGGACATGTCCTATTGATCACTGTGAACTCCCCCCTCCAGAGACAAACGGTCTCTCCTTCTTCACTGTCCACACGCCACCACATACACACACACGGATGGCAGGCTCACACACACACCTTTGCAAGCTCACACACACACAGCATGGGCGTATGCTCACACACACACACATATCGCACACACATATGCATGTTCGCACTTAAGCGCAAACACACATGTGCACACATGAGTGCACACACACACCACATCAGTCTGGCACCTAAGACACTGGATCCATGCAGAAAAGGGGAAGCAGTGAGCTGTTGGAAGAGGGAGGATTCGACTGTAGACCTGTATTTGACATTGAGACCCAGAACACTCAGGGCAGGTTTGATGTGTCCCTAGGGCCAAGCCTCATCCAATACTTTATACTGGACTCAATTTCCTGACTGTGATCTCTGAACCTGGATCAGGAGGATCACACCCTCACACACAGACACACAAGCATGGACACACTCAAACGCACAGATACACATACTCAGCCGTGTACACACACACACACACACACAGACGCATGCACAAATATAAGGTACGCACAGCCACACCCTGTTCCCCAAAACTCTCTGAAGGGGAAAGGCAGTTATATCAACAGCTTTCAGACCTGCAGTCCCAGAGAGCAGAACAGAACTGAGACAGCATTGCTCGGCGACCGACAGTTTAAGTCTTTGTACTTTCCTCTAGTGGCATCACCCCATAATGAAAGGATCTGCCTGCCAGGCCACATTATCCCTCTCAGCTTGCTGGGTTCTTGCATCATCACTCTCAGGGTCAGCCTGCCCTGTGCCTTCCTGGGAGTTTTGCTCTCATACACACACAAACCTTCGTGCATACACACACACGCAGACGCGGACTCACACAAACGCACATAAATGCATATACACATTGCACAGACACACATACACTCACACACACCCTCTGGCTTGGCACTGTAGCCACTCAGAAAGCATGGCCTGAAATGCACCATCTAGCACTTCTCTGCATGTCAATGCACGGCAGGCCCATCTTAAAAACAAACACACATCTTTCCTTAAGATGCTAGCTGCCAAATTCACACTGGGATTGTGATGGAATGGTTGAGAAGCTATATAAAATATTATGCTAATTTTAGCATATTCTAAATTATCTTATATTCTAAACTACGACATGGCTCAAGTGAAGTGTTACCACATAGTACTCTGCCCACCCATGTGTGAGTCCCAAATGGCACCACTCTCTCTCTCTCTCTCTCTCTCTCTCTCTCTCTCTCTCTCTCTCTTCATAGAAGCTAGAGGAGGAAGACATTTGGTAAGACAGATGGGATCTCCTGCCCTGTAGCCTATACCCACGCAGATATACTTTAATTCACCATCACACACACAATGGTAACACAATCACACACACACCTGGGCTTGGTTGGTAGCACCCACGTTGGCCTTCATGGCCCATTGAGCTGTCCATCGCTACAATAAGGTCATGTGTTCAGTCTCAGAGCAACTGGAGTTATACTAATCCCCCCTAAACACTAGACCTGGGCAGAAAATGTTATAGTTTGTAGTTTATGCACAAAGTTGTTGAATATATAGTTTATAAATCAAGTCCTATACATGTGTTGTAACGTTCTGATTATTACAACAGCAAACTCTCTAGTGTTGAAGGTCATGAACATTCAAAATCATGATACTTCAAGGAAAGCAGATCAAAGTATGAAAAATGACTGGTGCTTGGTATATATAGCGTGGCGTGGTATACAGTGCCTTGCGAAAGTATTCGGCCCCCTTGAACTTTGCGAGCTTTTGCCACATTTCAGGCTTCAAACATAAAGATTTAAAACTGTATTTTTTTGTGAAGAATCAACAACAAGTGGGACACAATCATGAAGTGGAATGACATTTATTGGATATTTCAAACTTTTTTAACAAATCAAAAACTGAAAAATTGGGCGTGCAAAATTATTCAGCCCCCTTAAGTTAATGCTTTGTAGCGCCACCTTTTGCTGCGATTACAGCTGTAAGTCGCTTGGGGTATGTCTCTATCAGTTTTGCACATCGAGAGACTGAAATGTTTTCCCATTCCTCCCTGCAAAACAGCTCGAGCTCAGTGAGGTTGGATGGAGAGCATTTGTGAACAGCAGTTTTCAGTTCTTTCCACAGATTCTCGATTGGATTCAGGTCTGGACTTTGACTTGGCCATTCTAACACCTGGATATGTTTATTTTTGAACCATTCCATTGTAGATTTTGCTTTATGTTTTGGATCATTGTCTTTTTGGAAGACAAATCTCCGTCCCAGTCTCAGGTCTTTTGCAGACTCCATCAGGTTTTCTTCCAGAATGGTCCTGTATTTGGCTCCATCCATCTTCCCATCAATTTTAACCATCTTCCCTGTCCCTGCTGAAGAAAAGCAGGCCCAAACCATGATGCTGTCACCACCATGTTTGACAGTGGGGATGGTGTGGTCAGGGTGATGAGCTGTGTTGCTTTTACGCCAAACATAACATTTTGCATTGTTGCCAAAAAGTTCAAGTTTGGTTTCATCTGACCAGAGCACCTTCTTCCACATGTTTGGTGTGTCTCCCAGCTGGCTTGTGGCAAACTTCAAACAACACTTTTTATGGATATCTTTAAGAAATGGCTTTCTTCTTGCCACTTCCATAAAGGCCAGATTTGTGCAATATACAATTGTTGTCCTATGGACAGAGTCTCCCACCTCAGCTGTAGATCTCTACAGTTCATCCAGAGTGATCATGGGCCTCTTGGCTGCATCTCTGATCAGTCTTCTCCTTGTATGAGCTGAAAGTTTAGAGGGACAGCCAGGTCTTGGTAGATTTGCAGTGGTCTGATACTCCTTCCATTTCAATATTATCGCTTGCACAGTGCTCCTTGGGATGTTTAAAGCTTGGGAAATCTTTTTGTATCCAAATTCGGCTTTAAAATTCTTCACAACAGTATCTCGGACCTGCCTTGTGTGTTCCTTGTTCTTCTTGATGCTCTCTGCGCTTTTAACGGACCTCTGAGACTATCACAGTGCAGGTGCATTTAAACGGAGACTTGATTACACACAGGTGGATTGTATTTATCATCATTAGTCATTTAGGTCAATATTGGATCATTCAGAGATCCTCACTGAACTTCTGGAGAGAGTTTGCTGCACTGAAAGTAAAGGGGCTGAATAATTTTGCACGCCCAATTTTTCAGTTTTTGATTTGTTAAAAAAGTTTGAAATATCCAATAAATGCCGTTCCACTTCATGATTGTGTCCCACTTGTTGTTGATTCTTCACAAAAAAATACAGCTTTATATCTTTATGTTTGAAGCCTGAAATGTGGCAAAAGGTCGCAAAGTTCAAGGGGGCCGAATACTTTCGCAAGGCACTGTATATAGCTAGATGGCTACTCTACTAGTGGCACAATTTGACTGTAGGGTGTCAGCAAATATAATTCAAAGTTTACCCTATTCATTTATGGCAAAGATACTTTCATCTGTGTCCTGTGTAGGGCTGCTGTGGTGACAGTATTACCGCCATGGTGACCGTATTACTGCCACACCGGGGTCACAAGTCATGAAGGCAGTCGAATTCCACGTTTTAATGAATATGATGGGAGACCGAGTGCTGGCTTCAAGTGCGGAGCGCAGCAGGTGTTTATTAGCAAAGGACCACAGGAGGAGGCAGGTAGCTGGGTCCAGGGGCAGGCAGCAGGTCATACACAGGCACTCCAAATAGGTCACAGGACAGGCAGGGAAAAGGCTAATAACATAGTCCGGGAGAGCGGGAACTGAACTAAATAGTGTGTGTGAATGACATAAAGGTGTGTGAACAGGTGATCAGAATTCGGGTGATTAGGATCTGGAGAGGGAGCTGCGTTCAGGGGGATCTATGTGTTTGAGATTGTGAGTTGGAAAGTGGGCTGGAAAGTGAGCTGCATTCAGGGGATCTATGTGTTTGAGAGTGTGAGTTGGAAAGTGGGCTGGAAAGTGAGCTGCATTCAGGGGATCTATGTGTTTGAGAGTGTGAGTTGGAAAGTGGGCTGGAAAGTGAGCTGCATTCAGGGGATCTATGTGTTTGAGAGTGTGAGTTGGAAAGTGGGCTGGAAAGTGAGCTGCATTCAGGGGATCTATGTGTTTGAGAGTGTGAGTTGGAAGCAGACGTTACACACATTACCTCTTAGTCACAGTAATTAGGCTACTCCAAGCTCGGATGCTGCTGATGGTCATTAGTAGCCTACCAAATGTGCTAACTGCCTGGCACTCAGCACTCTATTGTCCCTCTAATCACTTTGACATCAATGCAATTGTTTTAGAAAATCTAATCAAACACTTCATTAGATCCCATGAGCTCATGGTGCACAACATTTCTATAGGCTAACTATAGGAAAAGTGCAAATTAATCCCAGAACAACTGCAAAGGACCTTGTGAAGATGCTGGAGAAAACAGATACAAAAGTATCTATATCCACAGCAAAATCAGTCCTATATTGACATATCCTGAAAGGTCGCTCAGCAAGGAAGTTGCCATGGCTCCAAAACCGCCATAAAAAAGACAGACTACGGTTTGCAACTGCATATGGGGACAAAGATTGTACTCTGGTCTGATGAAACAAATATCGACCTGTTTAGCCATAATGACCATCGTTATGTTTGGAGGAAAAAGGGGGAGGCTTGCAACCCGAAGAACACCATCCCACCTGTGAAGCACGGGGGCGGCAGCATCATTTTGTGAGGGTGCTTTGCTGCAGGAAGGACTGGTGCACTTCACAAAATAGATGGCATCATGATGATGGAAATTATGTGGATATATTGAAGCAACATCTCAAGACATCAGTCAGGAAGTTAAAGCTTGGTCGCAAATGGGTCTTCCAAATGGACAATGACCCCAAGCATACTTCCAAAGTTGTGGCAGAATGGCTTAAGGACAACAAAGTCAAGGTATTGGAGTGGCCCCAACCTAAATCCTATAGAACATTTGTGGGTGTCACACCTGACCTTAGAGATCCTTTTAATTCTCTATTTGGTGTGACTAGGGTGGGCAATCTATGTTTTCTATTTATTTGTGGGCCTGGTATGGTTCCCAATCAGAGGCAGCTGTCTGTCTATCGTTGTCTCTGATTGGGGATGATATTTAGGCAGCCTTTTCCCACCTGTTGTTTGTGGGACCTTGTTTTTGTGAAGCAAACTGTGAGCAGCCCTGGACATCACGTTTTTTTTCTTTTGTATTGTTTTTGGTGAGTTGCATATTTATTAAACATGTGGAACTCTAAGTACGCTGCACCTTGGTCCATTCATTCAGATGCTCGTGACAGTGGGCAGAACTAAAAAAGCATGTGCAAGCCAGTATGCCTACACACCTGACTCAGTTACACCAGCTCTGTCAGGAGGAATGGGCCAAAATTCACCCAACTTATTGTGGGAAGCTTGTGGAAGCCTACCCAGAACTTTTGACCCACGTTGAACAATTTAAAGGCAATGCTACCAAATTCTAATTGAGTGTATGTAAACTTCTGACCCACTGGGAACGTGATGAAAGAAATAAAAGCTGAAATAAATCACTATTACTACTATTATTCTGACATTTCACATTCTTAAAATAAAGTGATGATCCTTACTGACCTAAGACAAGGAATTTTAAATAGGATTAAATGTCAAGACTTGTGAAAAACTGAGTTTAATTGTATTTGGCTAAGGTATATGTAAACTTCCGAACTTCAACTGTATGTTGTGTAGTATATGTAAAGAAAAGATTAAATCAAGAATAGTCTGATGGGTAACAATATTTTCCCATCACTAGTAAATTATATTTGATCAGATGGGAATGATGCCCAGCATAAGAAAACACATTTGAAAACACAGGGCTACCACTGTTGTTTCATCTGCAAACTTAATGATGGTGTTGGATGCCCGTCCAGTATCCAGTTGCAGAGGGAGGTGTTTATTCCTAGTGTCATTAGTGTGTGGTGTTTTGAGGGCACTATGGTGTTGAACCTGAGCTGTAGTCAATGAATAGCATTATATGTAGGTGTTCCTTTTGTCCAGGTGGGAAAGGGCAGTGTGGAGTGCAAAGAGATTGCATCATCTGTGGATCTGTTTCAGCAGTATACAAATTGGAGTGGGTATAAGGTTGATGTGAGCCATGTCCAGCCTTTCAAAGCACTCCATGGCTACCGACTTGAGTGCTTCAGATAGGTAGTCATTTTGGTTGGTTACCTTAGTGCTCTTGGGTACAGGGACTATGGTGGTCTACTTGAAACATGTTGGTATTACAGACTCTGTCAGGGACAGGTTGAACATTTCGGTGAAGGCATGCTCGGAATACACGTCCTGATAATTCACCTGGCCCTGCGGCCTTGTGAATGTTGACCTGTTTAAAGATATTACTCACATCGGCTACGGAGAGTGTGATCATACAGTCGTCCGGAATAGCGGATGCTCTAATGCATTCTTCAGTGTTGCTTGCCTCAAAGCGAGCACAGAAGTAATTTAGCTCATCTGGTAGGCCCGTGTCACTGGGTAGCTCTTGGCTGTGCTTCCCTTTGCAACCTGTACAATTTTGCAATCCCGAAGAGCGTCGGAGCCAGTGTAGTATGATTCAATCTTAGTCCTGTATTGACACTTTGCCTGTTTGATGGTTCGTCGGAGAGCATAACGGGATTTCTTATAAGCTTCCGGGTTAGAGCCCCGCTCCTTGAAAGGGGCAGCTCTACCCTTTAGCTCAGTGCGGATGTTGCCTGTAATCCATGGCTTCTGGTTGGGGTATGTACATACGGTCACTGTGGGGACAACGTCATTGATGCACTTATTGGTGAAGCCTGTGACTGATGTGGTGTACTCCTCAATACCATCGGGAAGAATCCCAGAACATATTTCAGTATGTGCTAGCAAAACAGTCCTGTAGCTTAGCATCTGAGTCATCTGACCACTTCTATATTGAGCGAGTCACTGGTGCTTCCAGCTTTAGTTTTTGCTTGTAAGCAGGAATGAGGAGGATATAATTATGTTCAGGTTTACCAAATGGAGGGCGAGGGATAGGTTTGTACATGTGTCTGTGTGTGGAGTAAAGGTGGTCCAGAGTCTTTTTGGAAAAATGGCTACGATACGAGCAAACCCGTATCCGGGAGCGTAATCATAGCCTCAAGTGCATTACCATAACGCAACTTTTCCTATTCATGAAAATCGCAAATTAAATAAAATAAATATATTCAAACAGAAGCCTTTTGTTAACAACACTGTCATCTCAGATTTTCAAAATATGCGTTACAGCCAACACTAGACAAGCATTTGTGTAAGTTTATCATGGCATAATGCTATGCTAGGCTCTGCTGGCAGCAGGCAACATTTTCACGAAAATAAGAAAAGCAACCAAATTAAATCATTTACCTTTGAAGAACTTCAGATGCTTTCACTCAGGAGACTCCCAGTTAGATAGCAAGTGTTCCTTTTTTCCAAAAATAATATTTTTGTAGGCGAAAAAACTCTTTTCTGGATCAGCCTGTTGTATGATGACTTTTGCATGGGGCTGATGGTGGGAGATCTGCCTACAGAAACTGGCCCTCTATAACCGATATAAGACACTTGTATGTTCCTAAATGTTTAATATCCATCATTTTTATGATTATTGATTTGAATTGCGCACCCTCCAGTTCCACCGGAAGACCCATATCTCGGGGTTACGATACCAGCTGTCAAATTCACACGGTGATGGAATGGATAAGAAGCTACAGAAAATATGACGAGTCGGTTCTAAACTCCCTTTCAAGTGTGTTGAACAAAATGCTGTTGTCTGTTTACTACATGGTGGTGTCAACTACAACGTGGCTCAAGTGTTACAACGTTAATGATGTACGATTATATACAACATTAAATGTACAGTGCTCTGCCCACCCATGGGTACGTCCCAAATGGATCCGCATGCCCTATGGGCCCTGGTCATCAGTAGTGCATTGTATAGTGGATAGGGTGCCATTTAGTAACCATCCCATTCATCTCTGTCTCTCTCCCTCTCTCTCAAATGTAATAATATGTAACAACATAATAACAATAAATGCCATTTAGTAGACACTTTTTATCCAAATCCAAACGTGTGCAGACATTTTATATATCCATCTCTTCCTATTTCTCTCTCTCTCTTTCTCTCTGGAGATACTCAGAGAAGCTAGAGGAGGAAGACATTTGGTAAGACATTGTGATTGGAAAACACATACAGCACAGTACACAACCGTATTTAATGTTCAGTGTTTAAATAAACACCAAGCCTTAGTAAGATAGAAGGGCATATGCAAAGATGGTGTGTCAGTGTTATCAGTCTACAGCCTTGACTCAGTGTATTCCTATTTGAATATATTCCCTGGTTCTCTTTGCAGCTATTCATGGTTAATCATTTAAATGCCTGGATACAGTAATGTTTGTTTAATTTGAAGACCAACAGCCCTTCATCAACACGCAGAGGCTACATGCCAAATGGCACCCTATTCGCCATATAGTGCACTACTTTTGTAAAATAGTGCCCTAAATAAGGACAAGGATGCTATTTGGGATGCACTCAGCATTTCTGTGTCTGGCTACTGCTAAGGCCATGACACAAGTCTGGCCTAAAGGCCTCTGCTCCACATCAGGGTTATGTTCAGTTGGCACAAAACAGGAGAAAACGTTTTCAACATGACAGATACTCAAGGCAAGCAGATATTCATTGGGTTGTGAAGTAGTCACTATATATTAAGCTCAACATTATCTTAGTGGGGAATGAATGCACAAATGAAAATGAACCCTGACCCCAAATACAACAACTCTATATTATCCTCTGCTGCTTTTCGCACCATGTATCCTCAGCTGTCTCTGAGGACCAAACTGTAATACAACATACAGGATATACAATATTTACATATCTACAATAAGGCATCTTCATGAATGTGCCGACTTTGGATAAATAAACTCTCCTGGGGGAATAAAGCTCCAAATCAACAATAAAATGTATCATATGCTGTTGTATGGTGAATCCCTAGGCCTCTGTGTCCACTCTGTTGTAGATAAACAGATGGGATCTCCTGCCCTGTAGTCGGTAACCATGCTAATATACTTTAATTCACCATCACACACACACACACACACACACACACACACACACACACACACACACACACACACACACACACACACACACACACACACACACACACACACGCACACACACACACAATGGTAACACAATCACACACACCCACGGCGTCTTGGCTGGTAGCAACCATGTTTGCCGTCAATGCCCTTTGGGCTGTCCATCGCTACAATAACATCATGTGTTCAGTCTCAGAGCAACTGGGGCTATACTAATCACCCCTAAAAACTAGACCTGGGCAGAAAATGTTGCAGTTTATTTGAAAATACCAACGTTTCAAATACTCGTGGTGGTTGAGTATACTGTAGTTTATACATCAAGTCCTATACGTGTGTTGTAATTTTGTGATTATTACAACAGCAAATTCTTAAGTGTTGAAGGTCATGTAGAGTCAAAATCATATTTGTCATGAAATTCGATGATCCGTGAAGGAAACCAGATCAAAATATGAAAAATTAGTGTTGCTTCTACATGGATAAAGTTGGAACATAAAGTTACTGGACCCTCCCCCATGTCAAACACTTGGACTCATTAATAAGGGGACAAGGTGACATCACCTTCTCTCATTTGAATACACTTGCTGTGTATGTAACAACAATTTTGCTATTGTAATAATCAAAGTTACAACACATGTGTAGTACTTGATGTACAGGATGTCAAGCGTTAATGTATTATGTCTCACTCGTTATGTACATGTATGTTTTAGTCATTTTGAAGCTGCAAAAGTGGCCTGCTCTAATGTTGTGTTGAGGTGGTTCCATGTCCCTTATATATTTCATACTAGCTATAGGCTATATTAAGATTCATATTGAAGAGCCCTCCAAATCATGTGCTTATGATAATGTGTTTCAACTAAATGCTGTAGTTTTGATTCTTCATAAAATATTTGGCAGTCATCAAAGATGTATATATTTTTTTAATAACTTGCAAAATATTATTCGGTTTTCTGGGTCGTATTCCAAAATAATTTCAAATATTATTTGTTTTTCTGAAACATGTATTTGAATATCATAGAAAAGAATGACATTTAGTTGAACTTCTATATAAACTATATCCAACTACCTTGAGTATTTGAAAAACGTGTATTTTTTTGCCCAGGTCTGAAACACACAGAGAACTGGACTCTGACAAACAATATTCACATTAAGATATTTTCTCTAAGATTATAGTGATTGATGTTAGGCAGAGTACCTAATATTGTATTCTAATATTTCCAATATGACCAAAATAAGTTAAAATGGGACATGATCAGATGTATGACTGTATGGCTCAAAAGCAAGATTGTACTCAGACAGACCCAGGTCTTATCAAACACCTATTTTAATCAATTTTGCATATGCAATGTTGTTCAGCAATGTGGTGTCCATTAGGTACCAGGAAAACAAGCTCACATAAATATCCTTTATGATTATAATTTTGGAGTGTTTGTCTTTTGCAAAGCGTTTTACTCAGTTAATGTTTCTATTGCATCTCTCTGTCTAAATGCTAAATTAGACCCCCAAAAAAGCAGATAGAGCTTTATAGTCTCTTTTGCTGCATAACACACAATCATCCATGTATGAAGTCACTACAGTAACTGAAGGTTATTGCTGGAATCTATTTGCATGTGATGTGGTCATTCAAATGTGTGCTCCAGGAAGACTGGAGGTGTTTCTATGATGGTGAAAACAAACAGTTCATGACCTCTGCATGGTGAAAAGACAACGCTATACTGTGCCAAATACTGCACTATACTAAGCATTTATTGTATACTGTACAAATAATAACAAATAACCACTCTGATAATTGTAATGTTTTTGAGTCCAAACAAATCAACTCTTTGTTCAGCGCAACAAAGTAGGTGCAAAGTTAGGATACCAGAAATGTATACCATAGAAAAAATGTACGTGAAAACTTGTTTTGGAGGTAACTTGTTTGATTGTTTGGCTAACCAGAGAGGACAGAAAGCCGATTCAGCTCTGTCACCCTGTTGATATCCCTCTCTGGTTGTGTCTCAGTCTCTGTTGCCCAACCCATCTAGAGAGCAGACAGATCCCAGGCCTGACTCACACTACACTATGAGGAAATAAGTCCTCAGGATACCCTGATACACGTTTCCTCCAACCCAGAGAGAGATTTCCCCTGATATGGATACAAACACAGCTCAATACTTCTCGCAACACCTACAGAAAAGTTATGTTTCACACAAACATGTCCAGAGTATCAAATATCCTTACAAAGTTCCAGTAATGGGATCATTTTAAATATAAACATCACCCTCACTGTATTAGGTTTGTTACTCTTTTAGAGATGAGTTGGGGCGAGGGGTGCTGGTGAAGTGGGGTTCATGTGTTCAAGTCTGAAGAAACATTTGTGAATCTCATTGACAGTACTTTATACTGTGCTGTTTGCGTGCCACCAAGGACATTTTATTGTAGTGTAATAACTTCATGATGTGTTTTATTACACTGGTCGGCCTTGTGGTTTGAATATAGACATAGTTATGCATGGCATAGCTTAGGATGCACTGTTTCTAAACAGATCACAACTCATCATATTCCATTCATAGCAGACCCATTTATTCTCTACAAAAGCTACAGCAGGTAAGACAGACTTTTGATATATTTAAATGTTGATCAATTTTACCATGTTATTTGTGTAGTAACTAATCACATGCATTTTAATAAAAAGTTACAATAAGCTAAGGACCACTTTTAATGTGGATTCATATTAAACATTACATTTTTTTTTAAACTGCCTTTTTGTTGAAACTAATAAGGAAATTATTGTAATAATAATATACATTAAATGTTAGCCTATTGATCTCTAAATGTGCATATTCAATTAATTAAAATTTGTTTTATCAGAAAAGAATATCCGACGTTGTTTACAGTACTGACTTTTTTTAATGATCAATCGTGCAGCTCAGCTCTTGTAATGATGCAGGGGCTGTAGTACTAGTACCTGATTCAATTAAAAAACTCAAAGCCAAAGTGTGATAACCGTCAAATCCTAAATATGACTTCTCCTTCTTCTCACGCAGGACACCATCCCATCACCTCTCCTCTGTCACTCCTGACACTGCTGTCCCCATGGAGATGACCTCTCTCCTATTCCTACTCTGTGCAGGTATAGAATTCACTTGACCTAACCACAAAACAGTATACTGTATGCACAATACGACAAACCACACTAACTTCTCCTCTTTCATTTGTTTTCTGTATGCATGTTTACATTTCACATAATGACATAGTCTCTGTCCTCAGGTGTCTGCTGCACAGCCGCACTCAGCCGCCTCAAACAGTTCCATCTCATTGAAAGGAGTTTAAATTGGACAGAAGCACAAGACTTCTGCCGGGAGAACTACACTGATCTTGTCACTTTGTACAATCGGGAGGAATCTGAGCAGCTGATACAGTTAAAGCTATTTGATAACAACTCTAAAGCCTGGATAGGTCTCCATCGTACAGAGCACAGTCTGAAGTGGTCCAATGGAGACACTGTTAATGACACTGCATGGTCACCACTTCCAAGCCCGTGCACAGAGCCAACGTGTGCAGCCATACTCAAAGATAATACCACATGGGAGAAGTGTAAGGAGCAGAAATACTTCATGTGTTACAGAGAAGGTAAAACATTCCATACTACAAAAACATTAGATTTTGTGTTTCCTTGCACCTCACCAACATCCAATTCAAATTATTATAATTCTTCAACAATATCGAGATATAATTATTTTATATCAAACTAAGTTGAGTAGAGTAAAATGTTAGTCCAATCTGTGTGCACAGGGTCTGGTGATTCCCTCCTGATTGAACAGAACATGACCTGGTATGAGGCTCAGAGTTACTGCAGAGAGAACTACACTGACCTGGTCAGCATCAGGAACGAGGGACAGAAGGAGGAAGTGAAGAACAAAGGGATGAACAGCACCTCTTCTTACTGGATCGGCCTGCTGTATGATGACTGGGAGTGGTCTGATGGAGGGAGATCTGCCTACAGAGACTGGAGCACATTGTCAGACTATCCTAAAGCAGGAGAGAATCGCACTGTTTTTGACCAGACTTTAAAAGGTATACTCACAGTGGGAAATGGAGGTTCTGAAGAATGTACACTCTGCTCTGAAGGTAAGTTGTCAAAGAGGAACATAGTCAAACTGCTTCGTATTTGTGTGAAAGGTTGTTATATTGATAGTAGCCTGGTCAAAGGGACTGAACGCTGCACTCCCTTTCTATTCGCTTCACTTGTCAAGTCAAACACAATGCAGGGCTATCATGATATCATGCTGGTTCCACCAGGCTATAATAATATATAACTATTACTGAAATTATTATGTGCCTGCTTATCTTTCACCTAAAATCTAAGAGATAAAATGGGTGCTAAAACAAGTTAAAATGAACATGTTAAATATCTGGAATACCACATATCTTTCCGGATCAGTTCGCATCCACAAAATTGGAGAAAGAAAGTCTTGGGAACAGGCTCTGGACTACTGCAAGAAGAACTACCATGGACTGCTGCGTATTGAGACCGAAGAAGACCTGGAGGTGATCAAGCAGAAGTTTAATGGGACTGATTTTACTGGTCCTGTGTGGGTGGGTCTGAGACAGAGCCGTCTCTTTGGGTTCTGGGTCTGGTCCAATGGGCTGCCAGTGGGGTGGAGTAACTGGGAGCGAGACAGACAGCCTGAACAGCCTCTGTCCAACCATTGTGGTGCCATGGCAATGGAGGAGGGATACAAGTGGAGTGATCAGGATTGTCTGTCCAAACTCGACTTTATTTGTGAAGGATAATTTACATACATTTTCCCATTTAATTAACTGTCTTTACTATTCCTCACATTTTGATTGATATGTGTTTTTTTTAGGTAATTGCTGATTGAAATCACATTTGCAAATCTGTTTTTATATTTTAACCTTTCAGCAATGTACAATACACCTTGTCATTGGTTAAACTTATCAAAATCTTTGAGTAAAATTGAGTGATATTTCAGATATTGAAAGAATGTACACAATAAAATGTAGATAATTATGTCATGTGGTTAAAATATGATATTCTCTTGTCTTAATATGTTTGACATTAAGCAAACTCATTTATCCTAGGTTTACCCATAGTCATCCCTATTGTAACTATGGGTTACTGTAATTAATACTCTAGATTAATTTTTTATTTTTTATTTACCTTTATTTTACTAGGCATGTCAGTTAAGAACAAATTCTTATTTTCAATGACGGCCTAGGAACAGTGGGTAAACTGCCTGTTCAGGGGTAACCTTTCGGTTACGAGTCCAACACTCTAACCACTAGGCTAGCCTGCCGCCCCAGCCTAAATACAATTATATTTAATTAATAGTATCATGCATGTTAACGATGACTAAGGAAATAAAAATTATAGTAAAGTAATATATTTTATATTATGGATATTGTAGGAATAATGGAAATACTGAGTTTGTTTTTCTATTGTATCTCTTCTCCCAATTTCTGTTCCCAACTTGACAAAAATAAACAAAACATAAGAGATTTTTTGTCTTCTTTTAAACATACATAAACACAGTAGATGTTGCAACAAGATGTCCGTTTGAGTAACTCCAGGACATTACAGGGAAGCGTGTATGTTGCAATCTTGTCTATTTCAAAATTTCTCTCATTGATCGAGACGTGGGTGTCCATCCCCAAGTGTCCCATGTCAGGATGACAGACACCTGCCTCGATCAATGAGAGAAGACTTGAAATACAGTACACATAGATGGCAGCGTGCACATTATTGGATTACTTCATGGAGCAAAAAAAATACATTTATTTTAATAATGGAGCTTTTTCTAAATTCAAACGGGCCTCCGACAAGTGGACGCAGACATTTGATGAGACTGCAGAATCAAATAACCTTCCAAACAGGGATCAACAGGCCCTTAGTAGGAAAGGGCATTTATACTGAACAAAGAATATGCAACCATTTCAAAGATTTTACTGAGTTACAGTTCATATAAGGAAATCAGTCAATTTAAATAAATTCATTAGGCCCTAATCTATGGATTTCACATGACTGGGCAGGGGCACAGCCATAGGTGGGCCTTGGAGGGCATAGGCCCTCCACTTGGCAGCCAGGCCAATCCACCAAGGAGGCAGACCCAGGCAATCAGAATGAATATTTTATTACAGACAGAAATACTCCTCAGCCCCCACCCTAAGACGCAGGTGAAGGTGGTGAAGAAGCCGCATGGAGGGGCTGGCGTAGCTACCCAAGGTCTGCGGTTGTGAGGCTGGTTGGATGTGCTGCCAAATTCTGGAAGCAGCTTATGGTAGAGAAATTAATATGCAAATCTCTGGCAACAACTCTGGTGGACATTCCTGTAGTCAGGATGCCAATTGCATGCTCCCTCAAAACTGGAGACATCTGTGGTTTTATGTTGTCTGACAAAACTGCACAATTTAAAGTGACCTTTTATTGTCCCCAGCAAAAAGTGCACTCGTCTAATGATCATTCTGTTTAATAAGCTTCTTGATATGCCACACCTGTCAGGTTGATGGATTATCTTGGCAAAGGAGGGGGATGTAAATACCTTTGAGCAGAACATTTGAGAGAAATACGATTTCTGGGTGTCTGGAAAATTTCTGATATTTTTTTATTTCAGCTCATTGGACCAACACTTTACGTTTATATTTTTGCTTAATGTAGATTGTGCATGTTAGCATTAACTAATACCAGTAAGACTCTCGATAGACACACCACAACATCAATGTACCTACTGGTTAAGTAGTTCAAAATATTTTATTGTACCAATCTCTGACCCCATACACACTCAGTTTGTGCAACTGATTTACAAGACAATTGACATGACAGATAGTTTGTCTCCACAAAAATATTTCCACAACGATCGCAGAGGAACCGCGAGATGTTTACGTAATCATGTTTGTGCAGACAAGCTATGTTGTGTCACAAACATGTCTGTTGCAACTTGTATCACAAGTGATTTCTCAAGTCTGTTGTACATCATTTGTACAACCTGAGTGTGTACGTGGCGTAACTCATTTTCTATATAGATGGGTTGGCTGACAACATCAAGAATATCGTGCGTGTGCATTGATGAGCCAGAAGGCCATGCGATGTTATGATTCTGAATGGTCAGATAGCTAGCAACAAAGCAAGAAGCTGCCTTGTGGCTCATTTCAGCTCATTATATCATATTGATACCATGTCTTGTTTTGAGGTGTTTTGTTTTGAGGTGTTGACTCATGTCTATGCTACAGTGGCTACAATTCGATAGCTAGCTGAGCAACAACTGTAATGATGTATTTGAGAGACAAGTGCTCATTGCGCAAACTTATGTATTCAATAAACATTTGGAGATGAAATATAGATTTACATGTGGTCAACAAGCTAAACCAATCCTGTCTATTTTGCAGCATAGGTTTTTTTTTGCTAAACAACAAACCTGTCTATTAGATACAATAACTTTAAAGACATGCTCCGGTATTTTGGTGGCTAAGAATGCATTTGATGAACTTCCAGCTTTGGGCTGGATGTGTCAATGTGTAGTTTCATACATGCGTATTGAGCAGAATAATTATTTTCAATTTGCCACGAAATCTCTAGTTTGAAACACTTTTGGCTCATGAGTGCTAATTTCAGAACTACTGGCTAAAAATTATACAAAAGTCTCCAGAGCATCTATTTAAGTCGCTTGGATAAAAGCCTCTGCCAAATTACTAACATGTAAAATGTATCTTCTAGGCAGAAGTGGAATGTTCTGTGAAATTAGCTGTGTGCCTTTAAATTAATTTAACGCATTGATTAAGGATACTCTTAAGGGGAATGTGTTCGTTTCTGGTTGAGTGCTTGTTGTTGTAATATATTTGCGTGTGTTGGAGTACTAGCATGTTTTTGTTGTGTTTTGTCTTTTAACAATGTGAACGGGGCACACTTATAAAAGAGAATGTGTTCTCAATGTGTTTTACACTGAATAAATCAAGGTAAAATTAAAATACATTTGAGAGGTGAGGTGAAGTGTAGAACATGAAGGAAATGTATAGTTACTGGTCCTGTTAAGCCACTGTAAAGTAAGCATGATATATATGCATTATCAAAACAGTATGTTGATATGTAGCAAACCAAGTTTTAGAATAATATTTCAACTACAGTATATACACACTAGACCCCTTCAGACTGGAGGATCAGATTCCAGAACAGACCCAGTCATTCTCTACACAGCCCATGGCATGTAAAATAGATATTATGCCAATTCATCTGAGATACTGATAACACTGGACCGGTTTGTGAGGTTATTAAAGGCATGTAACCAGAACACAAAAGCTAGATTGGTCATTTCATTGGCCCATCGTAGTATTGCTATGATATGATGTTTATGATGATAAAGTGAAGGAATTGCATTGAGTTTGAATTTTGGAATTGGAACTTTCAAAATGTAGTGTTGATTTTGATTTCTGAAATAATAACGGTCAATGTGTTGGATGTAAACTCCTACATCTCACACCTCTATCCTCGCTCAGGAAATCATCCAATCACTTCTCCTCCCCTTCATCTCTCCTGACCCTGCTCTCACCATGGTGATTCCCCTTCTCTTACTCCTACTCTGTACCCGTTAGGACTCACCCAAACTTCTGTATTTAACCACATCAACCACAACATACAGTAACCATATGAACAACATATCAAACCATAAAATAAACTTATCATGCTTCATTTGTTGGTCATATGCAGACTTTTGTGTGATAAAATACATTCTATATTCAGGTGTCTGCTGCACAGACACACTCAGCCGCCTCAGACAGTTACAACTAATATAAGGGTCAATCACCTAGACAGAAGCTGGGGACTACTGCCAAGAGCATTATATTGGTATTGTCACTTAACAATCAGGAGGAAGCTGAGCAGCAATGGACAAATAAACTAAAAAGCTGATTAGAAGTGTCAATGTTATCAAAGCTAACTTAAAAAGAGAATCCCTACTTGATATACAGACTAGATCAATGTGAGAAAATCTGGTGCTTGCCAGAATTAAAGGGGATTAAGATGAAGATCTAGAGAGTATGGTGAAAGATTAGGGTTTAAGTGCTGCAGGTCCCGGGGGATACCGTTGACCAAATTAAACGTGTACATTGTGGGATCTCACATTTTGCAAACAGACGGTTTGAAAAAAGCATGTGATCAAACAAAGCTTCTGACATCATTGATGACATAGACACTTGAGGAGCCATACTCTTGTGTAAGTCTCACAAAAGCTACAAAAGTGTCCGTGCTAAACTTGAGTATGTGATGACAATACAACACGAACCAGAACTAAATTTACTCTCAAGGGTGGCCTAAGATCTAATTGAAAGCCAAGCCCCCACTAAGCAACACCTCCAGTATTCTGATCTGACCCGGTGGGTCATAGCTCAATAACCCAGCATTAATACCCCAACAAACCAACTAGAGACCCAATTAGCAGGCTCAAAATAACCTAATGTGTGTTCTATCCAATATTTACCCTAATTGCATTGTTTTAAACCCGGCAGTTCATATTGTCTGGTATGAGGCTCAGAGTTACTGCAGAGAGGAGTAGACTGACAAGGTCAGCATCAGGAACGATGGACAGATGGAGGTGGTGAAGAAGAGAGGGATGACAACCTCCAGTCCTTTCTGGATCCGATTGCTGTATGATGACTGGGAGTGGTCTGATGGATGGAGATATGCCTATAGAAACTGGTTACTGAAACCAAGTGATGACAAACCCTGTGTAAAATGATTTACTGATAGCCATTGAGAGTGCAAACCAATGAGATTCATTATGCTATGAGGGTGAGTGAAAGTCCAAATAGAAAAGTCCAACCATGAGTAGGATACAGGATAACTTTACGGTAGTCATAATAAGTGTAAAATTGCCATACAAAAGGTTTTTAATTATTTCAGCAAATATTTCAACACAGTTCGGTAAAGAAAGAGAGATTAAGATGGTTCATAATGCATCCTTGACATGTATCAGTGCAAAGGGTTATAAAACTGTTAAGATATTTTTTTAAAGAACCCTTTATTTTTCTCTTATGAATTGAACTCCTTCAGACTACTTTGAGGAGGTCCAGGGTTGTGGAGCAGAAGCTGAGGGCAGCTTGTCTCCCTGGTCCCGCGTGGCAGGGTCTGAGACGGAGATGTCGATTTGGATTCTGGGTCTGGACCGATGGACAGACACTGGGATGGAGATGAACAGGGCTGTCTTTCCAGGCGTTATTTTATCTGTGAGGAGTGATACATTTCCCCCCTTTTCAATCCCTTCTGTCAATCACTACCATTCTACACATTTTGATCAAACATGTTGTATTTAGGCAATTGCTGATGGTGAAAAATATTGGCAATGGGTTTTTTTTATTTTCCAGCTAGTTTTTTTTTACCTCAGTAGGATACATGATGTCAATTGTTTCTCTTTACTCTGTTCTTACATCACATAAATAAACAAAACAGTCTTCTTTTTAAGATACACAAACACTGTAATAATGGCAACATGACGTCTGTACGAGTAACTCCAGGAGATTACTGGACACCAAATAATCTTCATATTCTCAGATATCAATGATTTCAGGTATTATGAGATTTTCCCCTGACATGGCAGCAACACACAACATCAATCACAACACCTAAAGAAAAGTTTCCATTAACATAAGTGCAGTGCCTTCAGAAAGTATTTATACCCCTTGACTTATTCTACATTTTGTTGTGTTACAGCCTGAATTCAACATGGATTCAATTGTTTCTTCTCTCACCCATCTACACACAATTCCCCATAATGACAAAGTGAAAATATGTTTTTGCAAATATATTGAAAATGAAACACAAAAATAGGTTTTCACACCCCTGAGTCAATACATTTTTGAATATGTCTGACAGCTTTGCACACCTGGATTGGACAATATTTGCACATTATTTATTTTTTAATTCTTA
Source organism: Oncorhynchus masou masou (assembly GCF_036934945.1). NCBI lineage: Eukaryota > Metazoa > Chordata > Actinopteri > Salmoniformes > Salmonidae > Oncorhynchus > Oncorhynchus masou. The sequence goes on along the minus strand of NC_088237.1, from coordinate 12,277,628 downwards.
AAGGCTAGGGGGCAGTATTCGGAAGTTCGGATGACTCACGTGCCCAAAGAAAACTACCTGTTAATCAGGCCCAGAAGCTAGGATATACAAATAATTGGTAGCATTGGATAGAACACATTCTGAAGTTTCATAAAACTGTTAAAATAATGTCTGTCAGTATAACAGAACTGATATGGCAGGCGAAAACCAGAGTAGAATCCATCCTGAATTTTTTTTGAGGTCACCACCCATTGAAATGCTTGTCTATGGGATATTCAAAGGAAATCCTTCCAGATTGCAGTTCATATGGCATCCACTAGATGTCAACAGTCTTTAGAAAGGGTTTCAGGCTTGTTTTTTGAAAAATGAGTTTGTTATTGTAGTTTTTCAATGTGGCTTTAATTTTGGACTGTAGTCTTGTGGCGCTTGGATGAGGGCGCGCACTTTTTTATTTATCCCCGGTATTGAACATACTACATTCCGTCTTAAATTGTATCATTTATTTACATATTAGGGTACAAGAGGATTGAATATAAACGTTGTTTGACTTGTTTGGATGAAGTTTATTGGTAACTTTTGGGATTCCTTGGTACGCATGTTGAATGAGTGGAACGGGTGGATTACTGAATCAAACGCTCCAACTAAACTGCCTTTTGGGGATATAAAGAAGGACTTTATTGAACAAAACGACAATTTCTTGTATAGCTGGGACCCTTGGGATTGCAAACAGAGAAAGATCTTCAAAGGTAAGTGATTTATTTTATTTCTGACTCTTGTGATGCCTCTGCTGGTTTGGAAAATGTTTTTAATGCTTTTATATGCGAGGCGCTGTCCTCAGAAAATCGCATGGTATGCTTTCGCCATAAAGCCTGTTTGAAAACTGACAACGCGGTTGGATTAAAGCTATGTCAAGTTGGTTGTTGATCATTGCTAGACAGCCATTTTCAAGTATTGTCATATATTTTGTTACCCATTTTAAGTCAAAATTGTAACTTGACCACTCAGGAACATACAATGTTGTCTTGGTAAGCAACTTCAGTGTATATTTGGACTTGTGTTTTAGGTTACTGCTGAAAGGTGAATTTGTCTCCCAGTGTCTGTTCGAAAGCAAACTGAATCAGATTTTCCTCTAGGATTTTGCCTGTGCTTAGCTCTTTTTATCCTAAAACACTCCTTGGTCCTTGCCGATGATGAGCATATCCATAACATGATACACTCACCAACATGCTTGAAAATCGGAAGAGTGGAACTCAATGATGTGTTGTGTTGGATTTTCTCCAAACATAATGCTTTGTATTCCGGACACAAAGTTAATTTATTTGCCATATTTTAAGCAGTTTTACTTTAGTGCCTTATTGCAAACAGGATACATGTTCTGGAATATGTGTAGTCTTTACAGGGTTCCTTCTTTTCACTCTATTATGTAGGTTAGTATTGTGGAGTAACTACAATGTTGTTGATCCATCCTCAGTTTTCTCCTATCACAGCCATTCATTAAACTCTGTAACTGTTTAAAGTCCCCATTGGCCTCAAGGTGAAATCCCTGAGTGGTTTCCGTCCTCTCCGGCAACTGAGTTAGAAAGGACGGCTGTATCTTTGCAGTGACTGGGTGTATTGATACACCATCCAAAGTGTAATTAATAACTTCACCATGCTCTTTGCAAGGCATTGATTAACCTCCGTGGTCTTTGTGGCTGAATCTGTGTTTGAAATTCACTGCTTGATTGAAGGACCTTACAGATACTTGAATGTGTGGGGTACAGAGTTGGGGTAGTCATATATAAATCATGTTAGAGACTATGATTGCACACATTACTCCTGAACATACTTAGGCTTGCCTTAACAAAGGGCTTGAATATTTATTGACTCAAGACATTTCAGCTTTTCATTTGTAATTAATTTGTAAAAATATAATTCCACTTTGACATTATGGGTTATTATGTGTAAGCCAGTGACACAAAATCTCAATGTAATGCATTTAAAATTGTGTCTGTAATACAAGAAAATCTGGAAAAAGTCAGTGTGTGAATACCTTCTGAAGGCACTGTATGTCAATAATATAAATGGCCTTCTAATGTGTGATCAGCAGAAATGGCATGAATAAGATGGTGTATGTTAGCATTAGCTTCCCAGGAATACTTTTGAAAAACATCTAAGATGGTGCCTCGCTTCGAGTCTTTAGGAAACTATGCAGTATTTTGTTTTTTCATGTATTATTTCTTACATTGTTAGCCCAGAAAATCTGAAGTGTTAATACATTCATCCGGGAAGAACTATTAGATAGAAGAGCGACGTCAACTCACCGACATTACGACCAGGAATACGACTTTCCCGAAGTGAATCCTTTGTTCGGACCACCACCCAACACAGTGGATCTAATTCCAGAAGCTGACCGAAAACAACGTTGACGGCAGAAGAGGCAGACAGAGTGGCCTCCTGGTCAGATTCCGTAGGCGTGCACACCACCCACCGCTTCCGAGTATACTGCTCGCCAATGTCCAGTCTCTTGACAACAAAGCTGCCGGCTTTCAATGAGCGGGAGACTAATCTGGATGCTTAAAATAAATCCCTCTATGCTCTCAGTTGAACCATAAGACAAGAAAAGTGTCAATACAGGATTAAATTGAATCCAACTACACCAGCTCTGATGCTCGTCGGATGTGGCAGGGCTTGAAAACTATTATGGATTACAAAGGGAAACCCAGATGCGAACTGCCCAGTGATGTGAGCCTCCCACGAGCTAAATGCCTTACATGCTCACTTCGAGGCAAGCAACACTGAAGCATGCACGAGAGCACCAGATACTCTGGATGACTGTCTGATAACGCACTCGGTAGCCGATGTGAACAAAACCTTTCAACAGGTTAACATTCACAAAGCCGCTGGGCCAGACGGATTACCAGGACGTGTACCTAAAGCATGCGGGACCAACTGGCAAGTGTCTTCACTAATATTTTCAAGCAGACCACCATAGTCCCAGTGCCCAAGGAAGCGAAGGTAACTTGCCTAAACGATATCCGCCCCATGGCACTCACGTCAGTAGCCATGAAGTGCTTTGAAAGCCTGGTCATGGCTCACATCAACAGCATCCTCCCGGACACCCTAGACCAACTCCAATTCGCATACCGTCCCAACAGGTCCACAGATGATGAAATCGCCAGCACACTCCACACCGCCCTATCCCCATCTGGGCAAGAGGAATACATATATAAGAATTCTGTTCATTGACCAAAGCTCAGCATTCAACAATATAGTACCCGCGAAGCTCATCGTTAAGCTGGAGACCCTGGGTCTCAACCCCGCCCTGTGCAATTGGGCCCTGAACTTTCTGACTGGCCGCTCCCAGGTGGTGAAGGTAGGAAACAACATCTCTACTTCGCTGACCCTCAACACTGGGGACCCACAAGGGTGCGTGCTCAGCACCCTCCTGTACTCCCTGTTCACCCATTACCGCGAGGCCATGCACGCCTCCAACTCAATCATCAAGTTTGCAGACAACACAACAGTACAGTTATGGGCTTGATTACCAACAATGACGAGACAGCCTACAGGGAAGAGGTGAGGGCACTCAGAGTGTGGTGTCAGGAAGACAACCTCACACTCAATGTCAACAAAACAAAGGAGATGATTGTGGACTTCAGGAAACAACAGAGGGAGCACTCCCCTATCCACATCAAAGGGACAGTAGCGGTGAAGGTTGAACGTTTTAAGTTCCTCTGCGTACACATCACAGACAGACTGAAATGGTCCAACCACACAGACAGTGTGGTGAAGAAGACGCAACAGCACTTGTTCAACCTCAGGAGGCTGAAGAAATTTGGCTTGTCAACTAAAATCCTGACGTACCTTTACAGATGCACAATTGAAAGTATCCTGTCTGGTTGCCGCACCGCCTGGTACTGTCACGATCTTCTATAGAATAAATGGACCAAGGTGCAGTGTGCACAGAGTTCCACATGTTTAATAAAGGAAACTCACCAAAACAATACAGAACAAATGAAACGTGATGTCAATTCAGTGTTCACAGGCACTACACAAAAACAAGATCCCACAAAAACCAAGTGGGAAAGGCTGCCTAAATATAATCCCCAATCAGAGACAACGATAGACAGCTGCCTCTGATTGGGAACAATACCAGGCCAACATAGAAATGAAAAAACTAGACTACCCACCCTAGTCACACCCTGACCTAACCAAAATAGAGACTAAAAAGGATATCTAAGGTCAGGGCATGACTGGTACAGCAACTGCACCACCCTCAACTGCTATGCTCTCCAGAGGGTGGTGCGGTCTGCATAATGCATCACCGGGGGAAAAATAGCTGCCCTCCAGGACACATACAGCACCCGATGTCACAGGAAGGCCAAAACGTTAATCAAGGACAACAACCACCCGAGACACTGCCTGTTCACCCCGCTACCATCCAGATGTCATGGTCAGTACAGGTGCATCAAAGCTGGGACCGAGAGACTGAAAATTAGCTTCTATCTCAAGGCCATCAGACTGCTAAACCGCAATCAACTCAGAGAGGCTGCTGCCTACGTCAAGACTCATGTCACTGATCACTTTAAACAATGCCACTTGAACAATGTTAACATATCTTGCATTACTCATCTCATATCTATATACTATACCTTAAACCATCCATCACACCTTGCCTATGCCGCTTGGCCATCGATAATCCATATATATATATATATATGTACATATTCTTATTCCATTCTTATTCCTTATTCCATCCCTTTAAAAATGTGTGTGTTAGGTAGTTGTTGGGGAATTGTTAGATTACTTGTTAGATTTTACTGCACTGTCGGAACGAGAAGCACAAGTATTTCACTACACTCACATTAATATTTGATTTGAAAATGAATCCACACAACAATATATTCAATATACAGTTGAAGTCGGAAGTTAACATACACATAGGTTAGAATCAATAAAACTAATTTTTCAACCACTCCACAAATTTCTTGTTCACAAACTATAGTTTTGGCAAGTCGGCTAGGACATCTACTTTGACACAAGTCATTTTTCCAACAATTGTTTACAAACAGATTATTTCACATATAACTCACTGTATCACAATTCCAGTGGGTCATAAAATTACATAGAATAAGTTAACTGTGCCTTTAAACAGCTTGGAAAACTCCCAAAAAGTATGTCATGGCTTTAGAAGCTTCTGATAGGCTTATTGACATCATTTGATTCAATTGGAGGTGAACCTGTGGATGTATTTCAAGGCCTACCTTCAAACTCAGTGCCTCTTTGCTTAACATCATGGGAAAATCGAAAGAAATCAGCCAAGACCTCCACAAGTCAGGTTCATCCTTGGGAGCAATTTCCAAACGCCTGAAGTTACCATGTTCATCTGTACAAACAATAGTACACAAGTATAAACACCATGGGACCACGCAGCCGTCATACCGCTCAGGAAGGAGACACATTCTGTCTCCTAGAGATGAATGTACTTTGGTCTGAAAAGTGCAAATCAATCCCAGAACAACAGCAAAGGACCTTGTGAAGATGCTGGAGGAAACAGGTACTAAAGTATCTATATCCACAGTAAAACAAGTCCTATATCAACAAAACCTGAAAGGCCGCTCAGCAAGGAAGAAGCCACCGCTCCAAAACTGCCATAAAAAGCCAGACTTCGGTTTGCAACTGCACATGGGGACAAAGATGAAACTTTTTGGAGAAATGTCCTCTGGCCTGATGAAACAAAAATAGAACTGTTTTTCCATACTGACCATCATTGTGTTTGGAGGAAAAAGTGGGAGGCTTGCAAGCCGAAGAACACCATCCCAACTGTGAAGCATGGGGGTGGTAGCTTCATGTTGTAGGGGTGCTTTGCTGCAGGAGGGACTGGTGCACTTCACAAAATAGATGGCATCGTGAGGTAGGAAAATTTGTTGGATATATTGAAACTTCAAGACATCAGTCAGGAAGTTAAAGCTTGGTAACATGGCTCTTCCAAATGGACAATGACCCCAAGCATACTTCCAAAGTCGTGGCAAAATGGCTTAAGGACAACAAAGTCAAGGTATTGGAGTGGCCATCACAAAGGACCTCAACCCTATAGAATATTTGTGGGCAGAACTGAGGCCTACAAACCTGACTCATTTACTCCAGCTCTGTCAGGAGGAATGGGCCAAAATTCACCCAACTTATTGTGGGAAGCTTGTGGAAGGCTACCCAAAATGTTTTTACCCAAGTTAAACAATTTAAAGGCAATGCTACCAAATACTAATTGAGAGTATGTAAACTCCTGACCTTCTGGGAATGTGATGAAAGAAATAGAAGCTGTTATAAATCATTCTCTCTACTATTACTCTGACATTTCACATTCTTAAAATAAAGTGGTGATCCTAACTGACCTAAGACAGGGGATTGTTACTAGGATTAAATGTCAGGAATTGTGAAAAACTGAGTTTAAATGTATTTGTCTAAGGTGTATGTAAACGTCCGACTTCAAATGTACTTAATTGGTAGATAGTTTATTCAAAATAGTTTTTGGTACCCATCTCTGACCCCATACCCACTCAGTTTGTACAACTGATGCACAAGACATTTACAAAACTGTTTTGATCCAATAGATTGTCTGTACAAAAAAAAGATACACAACAGTCGAAGAGACATCGCACAATTGTTGTGTAATGATTTTTGTGCAGACAAACTCTGTTGTATCGCAACCATATCCCTTGTATCAACACCATTTTGTCAAATGTGTTGTACATCCGTTGTGTGACCTGAGTGTGTATGAGGCCAAACTAATTTTCTATATTACAGATATAGGGTCTTAATTTGACCCAACCTGTTGTAGGAGAACTTCCCTTCAATACAGGAAAGGTTCAACTTGATGTGTATTTGAGGTTTAAAAAGGCTTCTGAGGTTTGTAATATCCACTTTAAAATTTCTAATTTAATTTTCCCTTACAAAAAATATATCAACCCCTACAAAAATGTCCATTCATTCACATTTCCTGTTGCAGCAGGATTATTTTAAACTGGCTCAAATTAACATCCTACATCTGTAGATACACTACTGACCTTCTGTCTCATTGAGAGGTGAGGGGGTGGGAAATTAAGGAAATAGGCTGTGTGCCATCTGTGGTTACCAACTGTTTTTCCTACCATGGTCCTAATGTTTTGCCCATGTAAAGCATGTCATCATTATCTCCAGGATTTGTATTTTTAATATGTTTATAGGTAGGCAAAACAAGAATACTATTTCAACTGTATAAATACCTGCGTTTCCACTGGACTCCTTCATTCTACACAGGTCAGAGCCCATCATACTTTACACTGCCAAGACCGTATCATTCTCTACACAGCCCACAGCAGGTGAGACATGACAATTTATCTGAGATAATGATAACACTGTAACAGTTTGGGAGGTTACTAAATGCATGTAACTCAAAAGGACAACACTATGGTCAGTTTTCTAGATATAGCTAGATTTGGAATTTGTTTGACCCATTGTAGTATTGCTATAATATAAATGTTATGTTGATAAAGTGGAGAAGGAATATTTGGGGAATTGGAATTCTCAATGTGTTACAGTGTTCTGATCTTGATTTATTGATTAAAATTACTAATGGTCAACATGTTCAAACTCATAAACTCATACATTTAACACATATCCTCATACATGACAGCATCCTATCACTTCTCCACTGTCTCTCCTGACCCTGCTGTCACCACAGACATGACAATTATCCACCGTCTCTCCTGACCCTGCTGCCACCATAGACATGACACTTCTCCCCTGTCTCTCCTGACCCTGCTGCCACCATAGACATGACACTTCTCCCCTGTCTCTCCTGACCCTGCTGCCACCATAGACATGACACTTCTCCTGCTCCTACTCTCAGCCGGTAAGTATTCAGTCAACCTACTTTACACTGTTACCGAAAAGTCAAATTCATGGTAATTTTAGGTATTACAAGAAAGTTAAAAAAAACTATGAAATGCTTTTCTGCAGCATACTGTAAATTATGGTGCATTGTGTGAAATTACTGTATTTTGAGTGGTACACTGTTTTCACTGTAACTGACAGGCAGCCTATTAACTGTAAATTACTGTAAAAAAAAGTACAGTATGTTTCTGTAAATTCCAAAGAAACTTTGTTTGAACAGTACATTACAGTAAAGTTTACTGTAAAGTACAGCCAACCTGCTTGCACCAATCCCTTTTAATAGCAGTCAAATACTGTGAATCTACCATTATTTAGAAATGATTAATCTGACTTTATTATTACGTGAATAAAAGCAACTCTTCAGGATCTAGTCAAGGTAGCGAGCCTTGCATCACCACTCAGTTTGACTATAACTATATAAGACTACAGTATATACAGATAGATAATCTTGGCGACCAATGTTCTAGGATTCATTTATTGTGGCATGTAGATCAGGGATGTCAAGAAGGAACCCAAGCTTATGCTATGTGTATAGTGTAAATAACAACTACCAATAGACCTAATAAATTTGAACGTACAGTCAATCAAATAATTCCTCTGTAAAATGTGAAATGCATTTACTCCATTCAACTAGTCCAATGTATTAGTCACAACAGAATTGACACTCAAACAATTACAGTGTACATGAAATACATGAAAAATTACAGAAGACACAGAGTTATTGACAAACAACTAAATAATACTTAACGTGGTGTTGTGGAAATTCTTAGACAGGGACAGTCAAAGGCAATCTTAAATTAGACATTGTTTACTTGTCTGCGTGCTGGAGAGGTCCCAACCAACTCTATGCACCATAGTACACATGTCAATCAGGAGGTCTGCCTGAGCAGTCCAAGCAGTTGTCTTATGGACAGCTATTCACAGACAAGTTATAACAGCATGATTTAGCATAATTAATTCATCATTACCATTTTGTTTCATTCATGTGACTGATCAATACTGGTTCATAACATGTGGCAGACCAATACCTCTTGAGGCTTCTTCTCTCTAAGCTGAGACCTTGAAACTGAGATTTTTTAGTTCGTTCTCAAAACAAGGTCCGGGCGTACTGCCAAATTTTCGTTATTGATAGTGAGGATGTGTTCAGTCAGTCACTTGCATGAACACAGAAATCAGTTTATAGAACAGCACACATATTGAACACAGAAATTAGTTATAAGAAAAGCACAAACATTACAATTCCATTAAAGTGCTTACACGTGTCTTCAGTTCAGAATAATCTCTAAGAGAAAAACTGTATATGCCTGATACACACTGGAGCTTGCTAACAATGTTCTCAAAATATGAGCAAACTCATTGCTCTTTTAGCCAAATTCAAGCAGAAAGTCACCCCCAACCTAAATTAGTGTCTTTGCACTTTGTTAGGAAAAACAATATACAGGAACAACACACCCAGATTCTAATCTAATCAACACAATTTAAGGAGTGCACTTCGTATTTGCTCCCTATTTGAACTGACCGCACCTCTCCTTCTGTCAGTGACCCCAGGACAACTGTGGGAACGTCTCTTCCTAAAGATTGCCACGACAAAGATGTGACTCTCTCCTGTGAGAAATATACAGTATAGCTATCCATGCAAACAATGTCATGAATCCTCAAGATGGGCCTAAGGAGCCAGCAAATTGCCTTTTGCGAGTGTCACGTTCTCTCATTTTTCCACTACAGTAGCATTTACATTTTTACAGTATAATACAGGCTGTAGATATCTCAGAGGGTGGTGATTACAGCCCAGTACATCACTAGGGCCAAGCTTCCTGACATCCAGGACCTATTTTTTTATTTTACCTTTATTTAACTAGGCAAGTCAGTTAAGAACAAATTCTTATTTTCAACGACGGCCTATGAGGGTTAACTGCAATACATTCTGCCCCTCATTAACTGTTTCAATGAAGGGCAGAACGACAGATTACAGTGCTTACACTGTAAGCTTGTCAACTCGGGGGTTTGAACTTGCAACCTCCTGGTTACTAGTCCAATGCTCTAACCACATTTTTTCAAAGACTCCAGTCACCCAGTTCCTAGACTGTTCTTTCTGCTACCGCACGGCAAGCGGTAACAGAGTACCAAGTCTAGGTCCAAAAGGCTCTTTAACAGCTTCTAACCCCAAGCTATACGACTACTGAACATTTAATCAAATGGCCACTTGGACTGTTTACATTACCCCCCCCCCCCCCCACACTGCTGCTACTCTCTGTTTATATCTATGCATAGTCACTTTACAAATGAACCTGTACCCCAACACATTGACTCGGTACCGGTACCCCCTGTATATAGCCTTGATATTGTTATGTACATTTATTGTGTTATGGAACATTTTTGCACATGGAACATTTCTAGTATTTTTTAATTTCAGCTCATGAAACATGGGACCAACACTTTACATTTTGCGTTGACACTTTTGGTAAATACAGAATTTTACTTGGCACCGGGCTGCCTCTAAATTCATGTTAACCACTTTACAGTGTATCTAACACAGGAATGAGCAATTCCTATTGTGCCTGGTTGTCTGCAGGTCTTCTTTTTTGGCTGGTACATTGTTGTAACACTGATTGTTCACAGTGAACATACCTGCTTTTTGAGATATAAACCAGATAACGATTTGACAGAAAGAACAAATCTAGTTAACCCCATCAACAACAACATACTCTACAGCTACATGTATGACATAACAACCCATGAAACCAACCTTGGTAACACTTCATTTTAAGCTGTCCTTATTACAGTGTAATTACATGTGTAATTATACTCTAACAAGTATTGCAGTTAACTGTAACAAGTGATAGTTACACTGTAATAACAACATGTAAATGGTAGTAAGTGTTGTGATATATAATTACAAAGGTTTAACAATGAATGCTTGTTTTCATGCTTGTTACAAATGGGCAGGTTTCCACTAAATTCACAATGGTAGTGTTTTGTTTCATCTTTTAAAACATAGTACATGTAATGTTTGTCTAAGCACAATGAAATTACTAGGTGATACACAGGATTTAGCTAGTTAAAATTAAGTGTTTTTTGAGGGGTAATTGTAATCTGTGTGTACATATATAATACATTACCCATCCCCACAACCTGACCCTCATTTTAAAGTTTCTGGAAGTTTCACTTATTTCTGTACCTTATTGTGAAATTACCCAGATGGTACACTTTATTTTGGGGGCAAGTGCTAGCAACAACATGGAGTGGAGATATAGCTTGAGCATAGGATATAATCTCTCAGACACCCAGCTCATCCACGAGGGATCAAAACCTTAGTGTCAGTTGTTACTGTATGCATATGAGAAGAAATGAAACACTAAGTAGGTTCATTTAGTGAAAACCTGCCCATTTGTAACAAACATGGTAACAACCATTCATTGTTACACCTTTGTAAATAGGGTATATATCACAATTACTACAAGTTACATGTTGTTATTACACTGTAACTATGAGTTAATACAGTTAACTACAATAGTTGTGAGTGTAATTACACCACAATAAGGACCCCTTAACCTGTTGAAACTCTAGGGGCGCAATTTCATTTTTGGATGAAAAACGTTCCCGTTTTAAACAAGATATTTTGTCACAAAAAGATGCTCGACTATGCATATAATTGATAGCTTTCGAAAGAAAACACTCTGACGTGTCCAGAACTGCAAAGATATTTTCTGTGCGTGCCCTAGAACGTGAGCTTCAGGCAAAACCAAGATGAGACGGCACCCAGGAAATGAGCAGGATTTTTGAGGCTCTGTTTTCCATTGTCTCCTTATATGGCTGTGAATGCGAGAGGAGTAAGTATGCCCTTTCTGTCATTTCCCCAAGGTGTCTGCAGCATTGTGACGTATTTGTAGGCATATCATTGGAAGATTGACCATAAGAGACCACATTTACCAGGTGTCCGCCCGGTGTCCTGCGCCGAAATTGGTGCGCAAAAGTCAGCTGCAAGTATTTTTCCATGGAATTTAGAGAAGAATACAGGCTTCCACGAACGATATATCAATGAAGAGATATGTGAAGAAACACCTTGAGGATTGATTCCTGTTTCGGTCAATATTATGGAGTTAATTCGGAAAAAGTTTGACGTTGTAGGTGACTGAATTTTTGGTTCGTTTCGGTAGCCAAATGCGATGTACAAAACGGAGCGATTCCTCCTACACACAGACGCTTTCAGGAAAAACTGCGCTTTTGGTATGTAACTGAGAGTCTCCTCATTGAAAACATCCGAAGCTCTTCAAAGGTAAATGATTTTATTTATTTGGTAATCTGGTTTTTGTGAAAATGTTGCGTGCTAAATGCTACTCAAAATGCTAAGCTAGCTTAGCATACTCTTACACAAATTAGTCCATTGCTATGGTTCAAAAGCATATTTTGAAAATCTGAGATGACAGTGTTGTTAAGAAAAGGCTAAGCTTGAGAGCAGGTGCATTATTTTCATTTTATTTGCGATTTTCAGAAATCGTTAACGTTGCGTTATGCTAATGAGCCTGAGGATTTAGTCACGATCCCGGATCCGGGATGGGGAGATTCAGTTAAATGCCACTCCATTGCCCTTCCATAGACATTCCCTTTCAAAAACAGACTATATAGTCTCTCTCTTTCTTTTATATTTGAGATTCTTCAAAGTAGCCACACTTCGTTACGAAAACCTCATTTTGTTATCATGTGCATGCTAACGTTGAACTTAATCAAATTGTTTTTATCCTCAGGTGTCTGCTGCACAGCCACACTCAGCCGCCTCAAACAGTTCCATCTCATTGAAAGGAGTTTAAATTGGACAGAAGCACAAGACTTCTGCCGGGAGAACTACACTGATCTTGTCACTTTGTACAATCGGGAGGAATCTGAGCAGCTGATACAGTTAAAGCTATCTGATAAGAGATCTACAGCCTGGATAGGTCTCCATCGCACAGAGCACAGTCTGAAGTGGTCCAATGGAGACACTGTTAATGACACTGCATGGTCACCACTTCCAAGCCCGTGCACAGAGCCAATGTGTGCAGCCATACTCAAAGATAATACAACATGGGAGAAGTGTAAGGAGCAGAAATACTTCATGTGTTACAGAGAAGGTAAAACATTCCATACTACAAAAACATTAGATTTCCAAGATGTTGTTGCTCCTCATCAACATCTAGTTAATATTATTATAATTCTTCAACAATTTCTAGATATCATTATTTTATATAAAACTAAGTTCCGTAAAATGTTAGTCCATTTTGTGTTTGCAGGGTCTGGTGATTCCTTCCTGATTGAACAGAACATGACCTGGTATGAGGCTCAGAGTTACTGCAGAGAGAACTACACTGACCTGGTCAGCATCAGGAACGAGGGACAGAAGCAGCAAGTGAAGAACAAAGGAATGAACAGCACCTCTTCTTACTGGATCGGCCTGCTGTATGATGACTGGGAGTGGTCTGATGGAGGGAGATCTGCCTACAGAGACTGGAGCACATTGTCAGACTATCCTAAAGCAGGAGAGAATCACACTGCTCTTTACGAAACTGAAACATCTATACTCACAATGCCAAATGGAAATGACGCACAATATACACTCTGCTCTAAAGGTAAGTTGTCAAAGAGGAACATAGTCAAACTGCTTCTTATTTGTATGAAAGGTTGTTATATTGATAGTAGCCTGGTCAAAGGGACTGAACGCTGCACTCCCTTTCTATTCGCTTCACTTGTCAAGTCAAACACAATGCAGGGCTATCATGATATCATGCTGGTTCCACCAGGCTATAATGATATATAAATATTACTGAAATTATTATGTGCCTGCCTATCTTTCCCCTAAAATCTGAGAGTTAAAATGGGTGCTAAAACAAGCTAATTGTCATGCCTTGGTCATTGTATTTTGTGTTTTCGTTATATATTTGGTTAGGCCAGGGTGTGACATGGGATTATTGTTTGTTGTATTCGTATTGGGGTTTGTAGTAGTTGGGATTGTAGCTGATTAGGGGTGTGTGTGTTTAACAGGTTTGGCTGCCTGAGGCGGTTCTCAATCAGAGTCAGGTGATTCTCGTTGTCTCTGATTGGGAACCGTATTTAGGTAGCCTGGGTTTCGCTTTGCATTTCGTGGGTGATTGTTCCTGTCTCTGTGTTAGTTTCACCAGTCAGGCTGTAATAGGTTTCACGTTCCGTTTGTTGTTTTTGTATTTATTAAGTTATTTCATGTATAGTTCGTTTGTTTGTTTTCACATTAAACATGAGTAACTTACACGCTGCATTTCGGTCCGACTTTCTTTCAACAAAAGAAGAACGCCGTTACACTAATATGAAAAAGTTAAATATCTTGAATAGCACATTTATGTCTTTCAGGATCAGTTCGCATCCACAATATCAGTGAAAGAAAGTCTTGGGAACAGGCTCTGGCCTACTGCAAGAAAAACTACCATGGACTGCTGCGTATTGAGACAGAAGAAGACCTGGAGGCAATCAAGCAGAAGTTTAATGGGACTGATTTTACTGGTCCTGTGTGGGTGGGTCTGAGACAGAGCCGTCTCTTTGGGTTCTGGGTCTGGTCCAATGGGCTGCCAGTGGGGTGGAGTAACTGGGAGCGAGACAGACAGCCTGAACAGCCTCTGTCCAACCATTGTGGTGCCATGGCAATGGAGGAGGGATACAAGTGGAGTGATCAGGATTGTCTGTCCAAGCACTTTTTTATTTGTGAAGAAGAGTTGTAATACATTTCCCCCTTGTTAATTTAATTGTCTTTACCATTTCTCACATTTTGATTGATGTGTGTGTTTTTTTAGGTAATTGCTGATTGAAATTATTATGTTTAAGCTTTCAGCATGCAATGTACAATATACCTTGTCATTGATATAACGTGTTCTCAAAAATCTTGGAATAAAATTGTGTGATATTTCAGATATATAAAACATGTAAAACAATAAAATATAGCTCATTATGTCATGTTATTAAAATATTTTATTCAATTGTCACAATACGTTTGCCATTAAGCAAACTTGTTTATCCTAGATTTACCCATGTCATCATTATTGTAACTATGGGTTACTGTAATTAAAACTCTAGATAGTCTAAATACAATTATATTTAATTAATAGTATCATGCATGTTAACAATGACTAAGGAAATAAAAAGGATAGTAAAGTCATATTTTATATAATGGATATTGTAAGCAAAATATCCCTTCTCCCCAAAAAATCTCTTATATTTTGATTATTTTTGTAGTCTTCTTTTAAACACACACAAACACAGTAGATGTTGCAACAAGATGTCAGTATGAGTAACTACCGGACATAACAGGGATGAGTGGATGCCGCCATCTTGTCTAATTCAAGTTCTCTCTCACTGATTGAGACAGGTGGGTGTCCATCCCCAAGTGTCCCATGTCAGGATGACAGACACCTGCCTCGATCAATGAGAGAAGACTTGAAATACAGTAGACGTAGAAGGCAGCGTACACATTATTGGATTACTTCATGGAGCAAAAAAAATACATTTATTTGAATAATGGAGCTTTTTCTAAATTCAAACAGACCTCCTACAAGTGGACGCAGACATACTTCTCAGTACACACCATAAGACGATCCCGCAGGTGAAGAAGCCGCATATGGATGGCCTGGGCTGGCGTAGCTACACAAGGTAGCATGTGTGGCCAAGATAAAGCAAAGCAGTGTGACAAGAACAACAACACAGAGTTACACATGGGATAAACAAAAGTACAGTCAATAACACACTAGAATAATCTATGTACAGTCTGTGCAAATGTAGTACGATTAGGGAGGTAAGGCAATAAATAGGCCATAGTGGCAAAATAAATTCAATTTAGCATTAACACTGGAGTGATAGACGTGCATATGATGTTTTGCAAGTAGAGATACTGGGGTGCAAAAGAGCACATCAAATAAATAACAATATGGCGATGAGGTAGTTGGGTGAGTTATTTACAGATGGGATGTGTACAGGAGCTGCTAAGCTGCTCTGACAACTGATGCTTAAAGTTAGTGAGAAAGATATGAGTCCGCATCTTCAGTGATTTTTGCAATTACTTCCAGTCATTGGCAGCAGAGAACTGGAAGGAAAGGCGACCAAAGGATGTGTTGGCTTTGGGGACGAACATTGAAATATACCTGCTGGATTGTGTGCTATGGGTGGGTGTTGCTATTGTGACCAGTGAGCTGAGATAAGGGGGGGCTTTACCTAGCAAAGACTTATAGATGACCTGGAACCAGTGGGTTTGGCGACGAATATGTAGCGAGGGCCAGCCAACTAGAGCATGCAGGTCACAGTGGTGGGTAGTATATGGGGCTTTGGTGACAAAATGGATAACACTGAGTAGGCTACTTTGAAAATGACATCTCTGATGTCAAGGATCGGCAAGATAATCAGTTTTACGAGGGTGTTTGGCAGCATGAGCGAAGGATGCTTTGTTGCGAAATAGGAAGCCGATTCTAGATTTTTTTGGGGATTGGAGATGCTTAATGTGAGTCTGGAAGGAGAGTTTACAGTCTAACCAGACACTTCGGTATTTGTAGTTGTCCACATATTCTAAGTCAGAAACGTCCAGAGTCGTGATGCTAGACGGGCGGTCGGGTCTGGGCAGCAATTGGTTGAAGAGCATGCATTTAGTTTAACTGTCACGTTCATCATAAGGAGGAGACCAAGGCGCAGCGTGATAAGAATACATTCTTCTTTTATTCCACAAAGAACACTAAACAAACTAACGTGAAGCTAATAGACACGAATGCTGACAGGTAACTACACATAGACAATAACCCACCAAAAACAAAATGGAAAACTTCTTGCGTCTAACAATCCCGTATCCGGGATCCTATTTATAGCCTCAAGCTCATTAGCATAACGCAACGTTAACTATTCATGAAAATCGCAAATGAAATGAAATAAATATATTTACTCTCAAGCTTAGACTTTTGTTAACAACACTGTCATCTCAGATTTTCAAAATATGTTTTTCAACCATAGCTAAACAAGCATTTGTGTAAGAGTATTGATAGCTAGCATAGCTATAAGCCTAGAATTCAGCCAGCAACATTTTCACAAAAACAAGAAAATCATTCAAATAAAATCATTTAGCTTTGAAGAACTTCAGATGTTTTCAATGAGGAGACTCTCAGTTAGATAGCAAATGTTCAGTTTTTCAAAAAAATATTATTTGTGTAGGACAAATCGCTCCGTTTTGTTCACGTTTGGCTATGAAAAAAACCTGTATACAGTTATAGCCTCAAGCTCATTAGCATAACGTAACGTTAACTATTTATGAAAATCGCAAATGAAATGAAATTAATGTGCTAGCTCTCAAGCTTAGCCTTTTCTTAACAACACTGTCATCTCAGATTTTCAAAATATGCTTTTGAACCATAGCAAAACAAGCATTTGTGTAAGAGTATTGATAGCTAGCGTAGCATTTATCGTAGCATTAGGATTCAAATAAAATCATTTACCTTTGAAGAACTTCAGATGTTTTCAATGAGGAGACTCTCAGTTACATAGCAAATGTTCAGTTTTTCCCGAAATATTCTTTGTTTAGGTGAAATCGCTCCGTTTTGTACATCACGTTTGGGTACCAAAAAAAAACGAAAATTCAGTCATCAAAACGGCGAACTGTTTTCCAAATTAACTCCATAATATCGACTGAAACACGGCAAACGCTGTTTAGAATCAATCCTCAATGTGTTTTCACATATCTCTTCATTGATATATCGTTCGTGGTAGTCTACTTTCTCCGGTGAATCGCTTGGAAAAAGACGTGCAGTTGAAGATGACGCACCAATTTCGACGGAGGACACCGGGCGGACACCTGGCAAATGTAGTCTCTTATGGTCAATCTTCCAATGATATGCCTACAAATACGTCACAATGCTGCAGACACCTTGGGGAAACAATAGATCGGGCAGGCTCATTCCTTGCGCATTCACAGCCATATAAGGAGACAATGAAAAACAGAGCCTCAAAAATCCTGCTCATTTCCTGGTTGAAGTTTCATCTTGGTTTCGCCTGTAGCATCAGTTCTGGGGAACTCACAGACAATATCTTTGCAGTTTTGGAAACGTCAGTGTCCTCTTTCCAAAGCTGTCAATTATATGCATAGTCGAGCATCTTTTTGTGACAAAATATTGCGCTTAAAACAGGCACGTTTTTTTTATCCAATAATGAAATAGCGCCCCTATAGATGTAACAGGTTAAGAGCAGTTGGAGGCCACGGAAGGAGTGTTGTATGGCATTGAAGCACGTTTGGAGGTTTGTTAACACTTACCAAAGAAGGGCCAGAAGTATACAGAATGGTGTCCCATGACCAGCTCAGAAACCAGATTGCATAGCGGAGAAGGTACGGTGGGATTTGAAATGGTCGGTGATCTGTTAATTAACATGTCTTTCGAAGACGTTAGAAATGCAGGGCTTGATGGATATTGGTCTGTAACAGTTTGGGTCTAGACTGTCTCCCTCTTTCAAGAGGGGGATGACCGCGGCAGCTTTCCAATCTTTAGGGATCTCAGATGATACAGAAGAGAGGTTTAACAGGCTAGTAGTAAGAGTTGCAACAATTTCTGCAGATCATTTTAGAAAGAGAGTGTGCAGATTGTCTAGCCCAGCTGATTTGTAAGGGTCCCGATTTTGCAGCTTTTTCAGAACATCAGCTGTCTGAATTTGGGTGAAGGAGAAGCAGAGCTACATGATAATGCAAATTTCTGTTTGAAAAAGCTAGCCTTTGCTTTCCTAACTGACTGTGTATATTGTTCCTGACATCCCTGAACATTTGCATATCGAAGGACACTATTCGATGCTAATGCAAATACGCAACAGGATGTTTTTGTGCTGGTCAAGGGCAGTCAAGTCTGGAATGAACCAAGGGTTATACGTGTTCTTAGTTTGCCATTTTTTTGAATGGGCATGCTTATTTAAGATAGTGAGGAAAGCACTTTTAAAGAACAACCAGGAGTCCTCTACTGACGGGATGTGGTCAATATCCTTCCAGTATACCCGGGCCAGGTCAATTAGAAAGGCCTGCTCGCTGAAGTGTTTTAGGGAGCGTTTGACAGTGATGAGGGGTGATCGTTTGACCGCAGAACCATTACGGATGCAGGCAATGAGGCAGTGTTCGATGAGATCCTGGTTGAAGACAGCAGAGGTGTATTTAGAGGGCAAGTTGGTCAGGATGAAAGCTATGAGGGTACCCATGTTTACGGATTTAGGGTTGTACCTAGTAGGTTCCTTGATGATTTGTGTGAGATTGAGGGAATCTAACTTCGATTGTAGAATGGCCGGGGTGTTAAGCATATCCCAGTTTAGGTCACCTAACAGAACGAACTCTAAAGATAGATGGGGGGTAATTCACATATGGTGTCCAGGGCACATTTGGGGGCTGAGGGGGGTCTTTAATTAATAACAAGCGGCAACAGTGTGAGACTTATTTCTGGAAAGGTGGATTTTTAAAAGTAGAAACTCAAACTGTTTGGGCACAGACCTGGATAGTATGACAGAACTCTGCAGGCTATCTCTGCAGTAGATTGCAACTCCGCCCCCTTTGGAAGTTCTATCTTGATGGAAAATGTTGTACTTGGGGATGGAAATTTCAGAATTTTTGGTGGTCTTCCTATGCCAGGATTCAGACACGGCTAGGACATCAGGGTTGGCGGAGTGTGCTAAAGCAGTGAATAAAACAAACTTAGGGAGGAGGCTTCTGATGTTAAATTAACAACAAGCTAAGCTATGTTTTGTTATATTCCACTTGTGATTTCATGAAAATGAAATATTTGTAGTAATTTAATTTGAATTTGGCGCTCTGCAATTCAGCGGATGTTGACAAAAATGATCCCGCTAATGGGATGGGTGCGCCAAGAAGTTTATAATAACCTCTTAAAGCTAGGGGGCAGAATTTTCACTTTTGGATAAATAGTGTGCCTAATTTCAACTTCCTGCTACTCATGCCAAGAATATAAGATATGCATATTTTTCATAGATTTGGATAGAAAAACTGTTTGAATCTGTGAGTCTAACAGAACTTATGTAGCAGGCAAAACCCCGAGGACTAACTGTTCAGAATCTCTTCCCTAAGTTGTCTTTGCCATTGCAAATTTAATAGGAACCTACTTTCAGTTCCTACCGCTTCCACATGATGTCGCAAGTGTTTGGAATATGGCTGAGGTTATTTCTTTGTCTTAGCAGGAAGTAGGCCAACTCGGAACGGGGGACACTTTTGTGAGTTGCACAAGACGTGAAGAGCAGAGCTTTTTTCTTTTAGTTTTTCTTTTCGTTCATGTATTGTATTGCCCCGTCTACAATTTGATCGATTATTAACCTCTTACATCTATGGGGGCGCTATTTCATTTTTGGATGAAAAGCGTTCATATAATTGATAGCTTTCGAAAGAAAACACTCTGACGTGTCCAAAACTACCAAGATATTCTCTGTGCGTGCCCTAGAACGTGAGCTTCAGGCAAAACCAAGATGAGATGGCATCCAGGAAATGAGCAGGATTTTTGAGGCTCTGTTTTCCATTGTCTCCTTATATGGCTGTGAATGCGAGAGGAATGAGCCTGCCCTTTCTGTCGTTTCCCCAAGGTGTCTGCAGCATTGTGACGTATTTGTAGGCAGATCATTGGAAGATTGACCATAAGAGACCACATTTACCAGGTGTCCGCCCGGTGTCCTGCGCCGAAATTGGTGCGCAAAAGTCACCTGCCAGTATTTTTCCATGGGATACAGAGAGGAAAGCAAGCTTCCACGAACTGCATATCAATGAAGAGATATGTGAAAAAACACCTTGAGGATTGATTCCAAACAACGTTTGCCATGTTTCGGTTGATATTATGTAGTTAATCCGTAAAAAGTTTTACGTTGTAGGTGACTGAATTTTCGGTTCGTTTCGGTAGCCAGACGCAATGTAGAAAGCGGAACGATTTCTCCTACACACAGACGCTTTCAGGAAAAACTGCGCATTTGGTATGTAACTGAGAGTCTCCTCATTGAAAACATCAGAAGCTCTTCAAAGGTAAATGATTTTATTTATTTGGTTATCTGGTTTTTGTGAAAATGTTGCGTGCTAAATGCTACTCAAAATGCTATGCTAGCTTTGCATACTCTTACACAAATTAGTCAATTTCTATGGTTCAAAAGCATATTTTGAATATCTGAGATGACAGTGTTGTTAAGAAAAGGCTAAGCTTGAGAGCAGACGCATTATTTTCATTTTATTTGCGATTTTCAGAAATCGTTAAAGTTGCATTATGCTAATGAGCCTGAGGCTTTAGTCACAAACCCGGATCCGGGGTGGGGAGTTTCAAGAAGTTAACGTTTAAAAATACCTAACATTGTATTACAAAAGTAGTTTGAAATATTTTGGCAAAGTTTATATGCAACTTCTGAAATATTTTGTAGTGACGTTGCGTTTTTCTAAGCTTTTTTTATGGATGAAACGCGCTTAACCTCTTTGAACTCTAGGGGCGCAATTTTATTTTTGGATGAAAAACGTTCCCGTTTTAAACAAGATATTTTGTCACAAAAAGATGCTCGACTATGCATATAATTGCTACTGTTCGAAAGAAAACACTCTGACGTGTCCAGAAATAGAAAGATCTTCTCTGTGCGTGCCCTTTAACGTGAGCTTCAGGCAAAACCAAGATGAGATGGCATCCAGGAAATGACAAGGATTTTTGAGGCTCTGTTTGTCATGATCTCCTTATATGGCTGTGAACGCAAGAGGAATGAGTCTGCCCTTTCTGTCGTTTCCCCAAGGTGTCTGCAGCATTGTGACGTATTTGTAGGCAGATCATTGGAAGATTGACCATAAGAGACCACATTTACCACGTGTCCGCCCGGTGTCCTGCGCCGAAATTGGTGCGCAAAAGTCACCTGCCAGTATTTTTCCAAACAATACAGAGACTAAAGCAAGCTTCCACGAACTGCATGTCAATGAAGAGATATGTGAAATAACACCTTGAGGACTGATTCCAAACAACGTTTGCCATGTTTCGGTCGATATTATGTAGTTAATCCGGAAAAAGTTTTACGTTGTAGGTGACTGCATTTTCGGTTCGTTTCAGTAGCCAGGCGCAATGTAGAAAACGGAACGATTTCTCCTACACACAGACGCTTTCCAGGAAACACTGCGCATTTGGTGTGTAACTGAGAGTCTCCTCATTGAAAACATCAGAAGCTCTTCAAAGGTAAATGATTTTATTTATTTGGTTATCTGGTTTTTGTGAAAATGTTGCATGCTACATGTTATTCAAAATGCATTGCTAGCTTTGCATACTCTTACACAAATTAGTCAATTTCTATGGTTCAAAAGCATATTTTGAAAATCTGAGATGACAGTGTTGTTAAGAAAAGGCTAAGCTTGAGAGCAGATGCATTATTTTCATTTTATTTGCGATTTTCAGAAATCGTTAACGTTACATTATGCTATTGAGCTTCAGGCTATAACTGTATACAGGGTTTTTTCATAGCCAAACGTGAACAAAACGGAGCGATTTGTCCTACACAAATAATATTTTTTTGAAAAACTGCACATTTGCTATGTAACTGAGAGTCTCCTCATTGAAAACATCCGAAGCTCTTCAAAGTTAATGATTTTATTTATTTGGTTATCTGGCTTTTGTGAAAATGTTGCGTGCTACATGCTACACAAAATGCTATGCTAGCTTTGCATACTCTTACACAAATTAGTCAATTTCTATGGTTCAAAAGCATATTTTGAAAATCTGAGATGACAGTGTTGTTAAGAAAAGGCTAAGCTTGAGAGCAAACGCATTATTTTAATTTTATTTGCGATTTTCAGAAATCGTTAACGTTGCGTTATGCTAATGAGCCTGAGGCTTTAGTCACGATCCCGGATCCGGGATGGGGAGTTTCAAGAAGTTAATAAATGGACATTTTCGGTATATATGAACGGAATTAATCGGACAATAGGACCAATTGTGGGGGCGTCAGGGTAGCCTAGTGGTTAGAGCATTAAACTAGTAACCAAAAGGTTGCAAGTTCAAATCCCCGAGCTGACAAGGTACAAAATGTCATTCTGCCCCTGAACAGGCAGTTAACCCACTGTTTCTAGGCCGTCATTGAAAATAAGAATTTGTTCTTAACTGACTTGCCTAGTTAAATATAGGTTACATTTTTTTTAAATGGTGATGTTTATGTGACATTTTGGAGGTCCAACAAAAGAATCTCGTCAAAGGTAATGCATATTTTATGTTTTATTTCAGCGTTTTGTGTAGCGCCTGCTACGCTAGCTCATTTGTTTACTGCTGGTGAGGATGGCTGCAGGCTATCAGATAACAGCTTCATATGCTTTCGACGAAAAGCATTTTTAAAATCTGACATGTTGGCTGGATTCACAACGAGTGTAGATTTAATTGAGTATCTTACATGTATGATTTAATGAAAGTTTGAATTTTATAGCATTTTATTTGAATCTGGCGCTCTGCATTTCCCCTTGCAATTGGCCAGTTAAGACGCTAGCGTCTCCCCTATCCTCAAGAGGTTTTAATCTCCCTGGCGTGTCAGATTTCAAAAAAGCTTTACAGTGAAAGAAAACCAAGTGTTTATGTGAGAACATCTCTCTCAGCAGACAAAACATTACAAACAGCTAGCAGCAAAGTACACTGGTCACAAAAGTCAGAAAAGCAATTAAATTAATCGCTTACCTTTGATGATCTTCGGAAGTTTGCACTCATGAGACTCCCAGTTACACAATAAATGTTCCTTTTGTTCGATAAAGATTATTTTTATATCCAATAACCTCCATTTGGTTGGCGCGTTTGTTTAGATATCCACAGGCTCGTGCAGGTCACGATGGGCAGAAGAAAATTCCAAATATTATCTGTAAAAATCATAGAAACATGCCAAACATTTTTCATAATCAATCGTCAGCTTGTTTTTACAATAAATAATCAATAATATTTCAACTGAACGGTAGCTTCTTCAATAGGAGGGAGAGAGAAAAGGTCTGCTCCATGCTGCTTGCGCATGCAAAACTCTGGGGACCAGAGCTTTCAAAATAAGAGGCACTTCCTGGTTGGATTTTCCTCAGGTTTTAACCTGCAATATCAGTTATGTTATACTCACAGACAATATTTTGACAGTTTTGGAAACTTTAGAATGTTTTCTATCCTAATCTGCCAACTATATGCATATTGTAGCTTCTGGGCCTGAGAAATAGGCAGTTTCATTTGGGCATGTTTATCATCCAAACATCTGCCTCCTAGTCTCAAGAATTTAACATGCATGAAACCAAGGCTTTTACGGTTACAGAAGTCAGCTAATGAGAGCACCTGGGGAATAGGTGTAGTACTGGGGTCTACAGGGCCTGGGTTAACCTCTACATCACCAGAGGGAACAGAGGAGGAGTATTAACCTCTTAGTGCCACCCGACACGCTAGCGTCCCACCTTGCCAACAATAAATGCAAATGCACTACGCCAAATGCTAATAGCACTCATTAAAACTCAAACGTTCATTAAAACACACATGCATGGTACTCAATTAAAGCTACACTCATTGTGAATCTAGCCAACAAGTCGGATTTTTTAAATGCTTTTCGGCGAAAGCATGAGAAGCTATTATCTGATTGCATGCAACACTCCGAAATACCTGAAGGGGACGTAAACAAAATAATTAGCGTAGCCGGCGCTACACAAAACGCAGAAATAAAATATAAAACATTCATTGCTTTTGACGAGCTTCTTTGTTGGTCCTTGTATACCCAAAATGTTCATTTATGAAGACTGTGTGATCCAGGAAAAAACACTGTTTCTAAACGCAACGTCATTTTTTAAAATTAAAAAAGTTTCCTATAAACTTTGACAAAACACTTCAAACTACTTTTGTAATCCAACTTTAGGTATTAGTAAACATTAATAAGCGATCGAATTCATCACGGGGTGATCTGTATTCAATAGCAGTAGGTCTTGAGATGATGGTCGATATTCTCCCTACCAAAACTTCCTTCGTGATGCAGTGATGACAGGAAGTGCCTTTTCTTCGTTGAACCAAGGAATAACGTCACAGCAATTGCCAAGACTGGCGACATCGTGTGGAAGCTGTAGGAATTGATAACTGGGAGCTATCTATTTTCTCTTGCCATAGACAATACAGGCAACCGGCGCATAGATTTTTTTTGGGGGGGTGATCAGTTTTCCTTGAGGTTTTTCTCCGAAACACACGTTCTGTTATAGTCACAGCCGTGGTTTAACCTGTTGAAACTCTAGGGGCGCAATTTCATTTTTGGATGAAAAACGTTCCCGTTTTAAACAAGATATTTTGTCACAAAAAGATGCTCGACTATGCATATAATTGGTAGCTTTGGAAAGAAAACACTCTGACGTTTCCAGAACTGCAAAGATATTTTATGTGCGTGCCCTAGAACGTGAGCTTCAGGCAAAACCAAGATGAGACGGCATCCAGGAAATGAGCAGGATTTTTGAGGCTCTGTTTTCCATTGTCTCCTTATATGGCTGTGAATGCGAGAGGAGTAAGTCTGCCCTTTCTGTCGTTTCCCCAAGGTGTCTGCAGCATTGTGACGTATTTGTAGGCAGATCATTGGAAGATTGACCATAAGAGACCACATTTACCAGGTGTCCGCCCGGTGTCCTGCGCCGAAATTGGTGCGCAAAAGTCAGCTGCAAGTATTTTTCCATGGAATTTATAGAAGAATGCAGGCTTCCAAGAACGGTATATCAATGAAGAGATACATGAAAAAACACCTTGAGGATTGATTCCAAACAACGTTTGCCATGTTTCGGTCGATATTTATAACAGAATGTTGAAAAAAGTAGGCCTACTCTTTAAGAGGATTTATTAAGTGTAAGGCTAAAGGCTATAAGAACTGGTCGTCTAGTGTGTTGGGAACAGATAATAAAAGGAGCAGATTTCTGGGCATGGTAGAATAGATTCAGGGAATAATGTACAGAAAAGGGTATGGTAGGATGTGAGTACAGTCGAGGTAAACCTAGGCATTGAGTGACGATAAGAGAGGTTGCATCTCTGGAGGCAGTAGTTAAGCCAGGTGAGGTCTCCGCGTGTGGGGTGTGGGACAAAAGAGCTATGTAAGACATGTTGAGCAGGACTGGGGGCTCTGCAGTGAAATGAAACCATAAGAACTAACCAAAACAGCAGTAGACAAGGCATATTGACATTAGAGAGAGGCATAAAGCAATCACAGGTGTTGATCGGGAGAGCTAAGACAACAACGGGTAAATGGCAATGAATGGGCAGAAGGGGCTAGTTAGGTACACACAGGACCTGAGTTTGAGGCTGGGCTGACAGATAAACAACATTGGGTACCGTGCTAGTGAACAGTCCAGCAGACATCAGCTATGTAGCCGAGTGATCATAGGGTCCAATGAGCAGCAATAGGTCAGGGAGCCATTCAGTAATCGCTACTACGCTAGGTGAGTGGGAGACATGGCGATCAGAAAGCTAGCGGGCCGGGGCTAGCAGATGGTTCCTTAGCGACATCGCAACGGAAAAGCCTGTTGAAACCAAATCGGACGATTACGTCGGCAGACCAGTTGTGATGGATTGGCGGGCCTCCGTGTTGACAATAAAGGGTCCAGGCCAGTTGGCAAAAGAGGTATTGTAATCCAAGAATTAGATGGTTTACTTTGTCGGCTAGCCGGGAGATGGGCCTAGCTCAAGGCTAGCTCAAGGCTAACTGGTGCTTGCTTCGGGACAGAGGCCTTAGCCAACAATAGCCACTCGGTTGCAGCTAGCTAGCTGTGATGATCCGGTGTATTGGTCCAGAGCTTGCGGCAGGAATCCGGTGATGAAATAGAGAAAAGCAGTTCGATATACTCTGGGCTGATATCGCGCTGTGCAGACTGGCAGGTATTGTCCAAGCTAAAGCAGGCTGATGTTCGAGCTAAAGGTGAAGACCGCTAGCTGTGGCTAACAATGTCTTATAGCTAGTAGCTAGTTAGCTCTGATGGAGGTTCCAGTTAAAAAGTATAAAAATAGCAGATCCGTACCACATTGGGTGAGGCGGGTTGCAGGAAAGTATATTTAGTTTGTAGATGGAAAGTGAGATTCAAATATATACGAAAAAACCATAGAAACAGACTATTTACAGACTGTTTACACGGGATAAGACAAACACACGTCCGACTGCTACGCCATCTTGGAACTGAAGATGTGTAATGATCATACTATTTATTCAGCTTCTTGATATGCCAGACCAGTCAGGTTGATGGATTATCTTGGCAAAGGAGGGGGAAGTGAATATATATGAGCAGAACATTTGAGAGAAATAAGCTTTTTGTGCGTCTGGAGAATTTCTGGGATTTTTTTATTTCAGCTCATGGGACCAACACTTTATATTTTTTGTTTAATGTAGATTGTGCATGTTGGAATAAATCTTGTTATGGCTAGGGGTTCCTCTAGAGGAACATTTTGACAACATTTCAGAAATTAAATGATTATAAATATCTCACTTTAATTGAATCAGAAGTGCAATACACCAAATGAAAGCTAAACTTCTTGTTATTCTAGCCACTGTGTCAGATTTCAAAAAGGCTTTACTGTGAAAGCAAACCATGCGATTATCGAACAGCAGACAAAACATTACCTACAGTTACCAGCCAAGTAGATTAGTCACAAAAGTCAGAAATAGTACATTTACATACATTTAAGTCATTTGGCAGACGCTCTTATCCAGAGCGACTTACAAATTGGTGAATTCACCTTATGACATCCAGTGGAACAGCCACTTTACAATAGTGCATCTAAATCATTTAAGGGGGGTGAGAAGGATTACTTTATCCTATCCTAGGTATTCCTTGAAGAGGTGGGGTTTCAGGTGTCTCCGGAAGGTGGTGATTGACTCCGCTGTCCTGGCGTTGTGAGGGAGTTTGTTCCACCATTGGGGGCCAGAGCAGCGAACAGTTTTGACTGGGCTGAGCGGGAACTGTACTTCCTCAGTGGTAGGGAGGCGAGCAGGCCAGAGGTGGATGAACGCAGTGCCCTTGTTTGGGTGTAGGGCCTGATCAGAGCCTGGAGGTACTGCGGTGCCGTTCCCCTCACAGCTCCGTAGGCAAGCACCATGGTCTTGTAGCGGATGCGAGCTTCAACTGGAAGCCAGTGGAGAGAGTGGAGGAGCGGGGTGACGTGAGAGAACTTGGGAAGGTTGAACACCAGACGGGCTGCGGCGTACTGGATGAGTTGTAGGGGTTTAATGGCACAGGCAGGGAGCCCAGCCAACAGCGAGTTGCAGTAATCCAGACGGGAGATGACAAGTACCTACAGGAACGGGCCACCGCCTTGATGTTAGTTGAGAACGACAGGGTGTTGTCCAGGATCACGCCAAGGTTCTTAGCGCTCTGGGAGGAGGACACAATGGAGTTGTCAACCGTGATGGCGAGATCATGGAACGGGCAGTCCTTCCCCGGGAGGAAGAGCAGCTCCGTCTTGCCGAGGTTCAGCTTGAGGTGGTGATCCGTCATCCACACTGATATGTCTGCCAGACATGCAGAGATGCGATTCGCCACCTGGTCATCAGAAGGGGGAAAGGAGAAGATTAATTGTGTGTCATAGGCATAGCAATCATAAGAGAGACCATGTGAGGTTATGACAGAGCCAAGTGACTTGGTGTATAGCGAGAATAGGAGAGGGCCTAGAACAGAGCCCTGGGGGACACCAGTGGTGAGAGCGCGTGGTGAGGAGACAGATTCTCGCCACGCCACCTGGTAGGAGCGACCTGTCAGGTAGGACGCAATCCAAGCGTGGGCCGCGCCGGAGATGCCCAACTCGGAGAGGGTGGAGAGGAGGATCTGATGGTTCACAGTATCGAAGGCAGCCGATAGGTCTAGAAGGATGAGAGCAGAGGAGAGAGAGTTAGCTTTAGCAGTGCGGAGCGCCTCCGTGATACAGAGAAGAGCAGTCTCAGTTGAATGACTAGTCTTGAAACCTGACTGATTTGGATCAAGAAGGTCATTCTGAGAGAGATAGCGGGAGAGCTGGCCAAGGACGGCACGTTCAAGAGTTTTGGAGAGAAAAGAAAGAAGGATACTGGTCTGTAGTTGTTGACATCGGAGGGATCAAGTGTAGGTTTTTTCAGAAGGGGTGCAACTCTCGCTCTCTTGAAGACGGAAGGGACGTAGCCAGCGGTCAGGGATGAGTTGATGAGCGAGGTGAGGTAAGGGAGAAGGTCTCCGGAAATGGTCTGGAGAAGAGAGGAGGGGATAGGGTCAAGCGGGCAGGTTGTTGGGCGGCCGGCCGTCACAAGAAGCGAGATTTCATCTGGAGAGAGAGGGGAGAAAGAGGTCAGAGCACAGGGTAGGGCAGTGTGAGCAGAACCAGCGGTGTCGTTTGACTTAGCAAACGAGGATCGGATGTCGTCGACCTTCTTTTCAAAATGGTTGACGAAGTCATCTGCAGAGAGGGAGGAGGGGGGAGGGGAGGAGGATTCAGGAGGGAGGAGAAGGTGGCAAAGAGCTTCCTAGGGTTAGAGGCAGATGCTTGGAATTTAGAGTGGTAGAAAGTGGCTTTAGCAGCAGAGACAGAGGAGGAAAATGTAGAGAGGAGGGAGTGAAAGGATGCCAGGTCCGCAGGGAGGCGAGTTTTCCTCCATTTCCGCTCGGCTGCCCGGAGCCCTGTTCTGTGAGCTCGCAATGAGTCGTCGAGCCACGGAGCGGGAGGGGAGGACCGAGCCGGCCTGGAGGATAGGGGACATAGAGAGTCAAAGGATGCAGAAAGGGAAGAGAGGAGGATTGAGGAGGCAGAATCAGGAGATAGGTTGGAGAAGGTTTGAGCAGAGGGAAGAGATGATAGGATGGAAGAGGAGAGAGTAGCGGGGAAGAGAGAGCGAAGGTTGGGACGGCGCGATACCATCCGAGTAGGGGCAGTGTGGGAAGTGTTGGATGAGAGCGAGAGGGAAAAGGATACAAGGTAGTGGTCGGAGACTTGGAGGGGAGTTGCAATGAGGTTAGTGGAAGAAAGCATCTAGTAAAGATGAGGTCGAGCGTATTGCCTGCCTTGTGAGTAGGGGGAAGGTGAGAGGGTGAGGTCAAAAGAGGAGAGGAGTGGAAAGAAGGAGGCAGAGAGGAATGAGTCAAAGGTAGACGTGGGGAGGTTAAAGTCGCCCAGGACTGTGAGAGGTGAGCCGTCCTCAGGAAAGGAGCTTATCAAGGCATCAAGCTCATTGATGAACTCTCCGAGGGAACCTGGAGGGCGATAAATGATAAGGATGTTAAGCTTGAAAGGGCTGGTAACTGTGACAGCATGGAATTCAAAGGAGGCGATAGACAGATGGGTAAGGGGAGAAAGAGAGAATGACCACTTGGGAGAGATGAGGATCCCGGTGCCACCACCCCGCTGACCAGAAGCTCTCGGGGTGTGCGAGAACACGTGGGCGGACGAAGAGAGAGCAGTAGGAGTAGCAGTGTTATCTGTGGTGATCCATGTTTCCGTCAGTGCCAAGAAGTCGAGGGACTGGAGGGAGGCATAGGCTGAGATGAACTCTGCCTTGTTGGCCGCAGATCGGCAGTTCCAGAGGCTACCGGAGACCTGGAACTCCACGTGGGTCGTGCGCGCTGGGACCACCAGATTAGGGTGGCCGCGGCCACGTGGTGTGGAGCGTTTGTATGGTCTGTGCAGAGAGGAGAGAACAGGGATAGATAGACACATAGTTGACAGGCTACAGAGGAGGCTACGCTAATGCAAAGGAGATTGGAATGACAAGTGGACTACACGTCTCGAATGTTCAGAAAGTTAAGCTTACGTAGCAAGAATCTTATTAACTAAAATGATTGAAATGATACAGTACTGCTGGAGTAGGCTAGCTGGCAGTGGCTGCGTTGTTGACTTTGTGGGCTAGCTGGCAGTGGCTGCGTTGTTGACACTACACTAATCAAGTCGTTCCGTTGAGTGTAATAGTTTCTACAGTGCTGCTATTCGGGGGCTAGCTGGCTAGCTAGCAGTGTTGATTACGTTACGTTACGTTAAAAGAACGTAGTAATAGTAATAACATTCATCAATTATCTTTGAAGATCTTCTTCTTTTGCCAACACTAAAGGTCACTATGAAACGACATTCAATGTAATTACTCACTCAAAACGGACATTTATCGAGTCATGGTTGGTTTCATTGCAATCCTGTTTGTTAGTAACAAAGCCATACTTCATGGTTCTTTTCCCGGGACATATTGACCGAAAGAAACTGATTTGAACACACCAAACTATGACCTCATTGGGCACCAATGATATTACCGGTTCTTTGTTGATTGACTGATCGTCTGGAAATCAGCTTGGTAGATAGCCTATGAGCTGAGGTAAACGGCAATATGTAATGGTTCTATCGGGGAAGACTAGCCTTTGTGGGAAACTTGAGCGTAAACACAGCCATTCGCCATTGAAAATTCTAACAGAAGCAGCCACGCTTGTTAGCGCAGCAGTATTGTTTGATCGCATTTTCAGCTGTTTTACCAGAAGAATTATGGTGAGTAAAATCTGTAAAATCAAAGACAAAGTCTAAATATATTTGACACGCAAATTATAGAGATGTTCTTGTACGGAGAAGAAGCAGTGTTGGACTGGTAAGTACCTTAGTTTGAAATTAATAATGTCAAAAATTATTCATTTAAGTTGTTTTGGAGATATTTTTATTTTATTTGCCATATATAAAAAATATGATCAGTAATGAAATGTGTAAAGTACACATTGCTCTACATTGTGGGTGGGTGTCTGTCTGTGTGTCTGTATATGTATATATATATTTTTTTTTATTTTTTTTATTTTAACTTTATTTAAAACCTTTTAGAGATCGGGCTACTTTTTTCAACATTCTGTTAAAAATCACGCAACATTTCAACGTCCTGCTACTCATGCCAGGAATATAGTATGTGCATATGATTAGTATGTGTGCATAGAAAACACTCTGAAATTTCTAGAACTGGTTCAATGGTGTCTGTGACTATAACAGAACGAGTTCCGTGGTGAAAATCAATCCGCCAGTCTATGTATTATCTATTGGAAGGAAAAATACTTAAGGGTGGGATTACAGTTCCTACAGCTTCCACACGATGTTCGCCAGTGTTGTGATTTCGATTCAACAAAATCCTTGGTCATCTGAGTAATAGCCACATCCGGTTTTCAGGTCCACAGCTGTGAAAAATGGAACCGGAAAAGCTGGCTACGTTTTCCAAACTTGTGCCTATTGAATACAGATCGCTCCGTGATCAATTTGATCATTTACTAACGTTTACTAATACCTAAAGTTGGATTACAGAAGTAGTTTGAAGTGTTTTGTCAAAGTTTATAGGCAACTTTTTTAATTTAAAAAAAATAACGTTGTGTTTAAAAACTGTGTTTTTCCTGGATCTGACGGTCTTCATAAATGGACATTTTAGGTATACAAGGACCGATTTAATCGAAAAAAAGACCCAATTGTGATGTTTATGGGATAAATAGGAGTGCCAACAAAGAAGCTTGTCAAAGGTAATGAATGTTGTATATTTTATTTCTGTGTTTTGTGTACGTCCCCTTCTGGTATGTCGGGGTGTTGCATGCTATCAGATAATAGCTTCTCGCCGAAAAGCATTTTACAAATCTGACTCGTTGGCTAGATTCACAACAAGTGTCGCTTGAATTGAGTACCCTGCATGTGAGTTTTAACAAGTACTATTAGCATTAAGTTAAGAACAAATTCTTATTTTCAATGATGGATTAGGAACAGTGGGTTAACTGCCTGTTCAGGGGCAGAATGACAGAATTGTACCATGTCAGCTCGGGGATTCGAACTTGCAACCTTTCGGTTACTAGTCCAACGCTCTAACCACTATACCACTATATTAGATATTGTTTACATTTAATTTTTATCTAAACATGGAATGGATCAGCTCCTCACCATAGTGATTGGGTTCCCTACTCTCTATATAATCTGTGTCTGTGTCTTTATTTCACAGTCCAAGTGATTCTGATTGGGAGGCCATACGGCCAAAGTGCCCATCCCCCACTGAAGCTGGTTCATCCAGCCGGACCACTGCTGTCTCTGGCACCACACCTACCCCCGCACGGGCATCTAGAGGTGTGAAGTCGGTGACAAAGAAGCAGAGGAAGGGAAGTGTGGAAACTGCTGGCAGAGTGGAGGAGGGTTGTTGGCACTCTGTGCTGGAGGACGTGGCCCCACCACCTCCAATAATCTGACCAAAAAGACCACCAGGACCTCAGCTGGACATGACCTCCAAGGACAGCCCCATGCAAGATTTTCAGTTATTTTTCACCTTGGCAGTTGTTGATTCCCTGGTGTTGAACAGAAATAAGTACTGAGCTAAGAAGCAGGAAGGCAAGAAAGAGACATGGAAGCCCATTTCCTTGTCAGATCTTTTTGTTACCTTTCTATGGTCACTTACATGGGTCTTGTAAAGCTAAAAACCCTGAAAGACTACTGGAAAACTGCAACCCTCTATCAACAGCCTTTCCCCACCACGGTCATGTCATGCAAAAGGTTTCTGACAATCTCACGGGCGCTTCATATCAGTGACCCAAAAGTTGATGAGGACAATGAGAAGAAGCGAGGCACGGCAAGGTTTGATAAGCTCTGCAAAATTAAACCTCTCTACCACAACATTGTTGAGGCCTGCAAGACCTATTTTCAGCCCGCCCAGAACCTTTCAATAGATGAGAGGATGGTAGCCTCAAAGGCCAGAGTTGGCCTAAAACAATACATGCGTAAACCAACTAAATGGGGTTAAAAACTGTTTGTTTGGGCTGAGTCTGTATGTGCATACACGTGCAATTTTTTTGTCTATGAGGGGAAGAGCAGCTGTGCGACTGGTAAGGGACTTAGCTATGATTCTGTTTTGGAGTTATTAGATTTTCAGCTGCTAGGGAAGGGCGACAAACTGTTTGTGGACAACTTCTACACAAGCCCTACCCTGTTCACAGATCTGAGGAAGCTGGAGGTGTGGGCCTGTGGCACCATTCGGACCAACAGAGTGGGATTTCCGAAAACCAGGGTGAATGACATGCCTAAGCGGGCTGATCGGGGTACCATGAGATGGATTTATGAGGATGGCTTGCTCTTTGTGAAGTGGATGGATACTAGGGAGGTGGCCATGTGCACCACTATCCACAAGTCCTTCAGTGATGATTATGTCATCAGGCGTGTGAAGGGCGCTACTGGGGCATGGACCAGCTGCTGTGAAGGACTACAACAAGAGCATGGGGTGTGTGGAGCTGTCAGATGCGCTGATAGCCTACTATAATGTTATCCACAAGACCTTGGAATGGTACAAGACATTGTTTCATAATTTCATTGACATTGCTGTGTTGAATGCCTTCATACTCCAGATGGAAATGGCTAAGAGCCTGTTCGGTGACCCTCTGCTTCACACCAGAAAGAGACTGCTATGGGCTATGGCATCAGCAGCACAATATTGTTTAGAGGACTGAGGGCCTTCACAATATTGCACATTGAAAGTGTAAATAGTTACCCCTTTTATTTTTATTTTTTTAAATAATCCCCCCCCAAAAAATTTATGGGTATGTTAGAATATTTTTTTGGTATTTTGTATATACTGTAGTTATTTGCATCAATGTATCACTGTACCAGTTCGGCCACTTGGGTACATTTGGGAAACTTGTGAGGGACACCTGGGTGATTTCATGCTCAATGGCACGTACCGCAATCATTCCTGAAGGTATCAGTCTGAAACTTTGGTCAAACACTGTTGCCCACTTATGTTCTTATTTGAAATTATCCCCAGCATCATATCTGAATGTTTGGCTGTTCTTGTTCACTTGAAAGATGCAACAATAGTAAAATAACAGAAAATGTCTATTTATTTCCTTATATTTTCTTCTTCCAGATCTATTGTGTTATATTCTCCTACATTCAATTCACATTTCCACAAATGTCAGAATGTTTCCTTTCAAATGATAACAAGAAAATGCATATCCTTGCTTCTGGGCCTGAGCTACAGGCAGTTCGATTAGGGTATGTTTTGAGGCGGAAAAAATCAAATCAAATCAAATTTTATTTTATTTGTCACATACACATGGTTAGCAGATGTTAATGCGAGTGTAGCGAAATGCTTGTGCTTCTAGTTCCGACAATGCAGTAATAACCAACAAGTAATCTAACTAACAATTCCTAAACTACTGTCTTATACACAGTGTAAGGGGATAAAGAATATGTACATAAGGATATATGAATGAGTGATGGTACAGAGCAGCATAGGCAAGATACAGTAGATGGTATCGAGTACAGTACATACATATGAGATGAGTATGTAAACAAAGTGGCATAGTTAAAGTGGCTAGTGATACATGTATTACATAAGGATGCAGTCGATGATATAGAGTACAATATATACGTATGCATATGAGATGAATAATGTAGGGTAAGTAACATTACATAAGGTAGCATTGTTTAAAGTGGCTAGTGATATATTTACATCATTTCCCATCAATTCCCATTATTAAAGCAGCCACTCAATGTTAGTGGTGGAAGTTTAATCCCTCTTGAATCTCCCCATCCCGGATCCGGGATCGTGACTAAAGCCTCAGGCTCATTAGCATAACGCAACGTTAACGATTTCTGAAAATCGCAAATAAAATGAAAATAATGCGCCTGCTCTCAAGCTTAGCCTTTTCTTAACAACACTGTCATCTCAGATTTTCAAAATATGCTTTTGAACCATAGCAATTGACTAATTTGTGTAAGAGTATGCTAAGCTAGCTTAGCATTTTGAGTAGCATTTAGCACGCAACATTTTCACAAAAACCAGATAACCAAATAAATAAAATCAATTACCTTTGAAGAGCTTCGGATGTTTTCAATGAGGAGACTCTCAGTTACATACCAAATGCGCAGTTTTTCCTGAAAGCGTCTGTGTGTAGGAGAAATCGCTCCGTTTTGTACATCACATTTGGCTACCGAAACGAACCGAAAATTCAGTCACCTACAACGTCAAACTTTTTCCGAATTAACTCCATAATATCGACCGAAACATGGCAAACGTTGTTTGGAATCAATCCTCAAGGTGTTTTTTCACATATCTCTTCATTGATATATCGTTCGTGGAAGCCTGCATTCTTCTATAAATTCCATGGAAAAATACTTGCAGCTGACTTTTGCGCACCAATTTCGGCGCAGGACACCGAGCGGACACCTGGTAAATGTGGTCTCTTATGGTCAATCTTCCAATGATATGCCTACAAATACGTCACAATGCTGCAGACACCTTGGGGAAACGACAGAAAGGGCAGACTTACTCCTCTCGCATTCACAGCCATATAAGGAGACAATGGAAAACAGAGCCTCAAAAATCCTGCTCATTTCCTGGATGCCGTCTCATCTTGGTTTTGCCTGAAGCTCACGTTCTAGGGCACGCACAGAAAATATCTTTGCAGTTCTGGACACGTCAGAGTGTTTTCTTTCGAAAGCTATCAATTATATGCATAGTCGAGCATCTTTTTGTGACAAAATATCTTGTTTAAAACGGGAACGTTTTTCATCCAAAAATGAAATTGCGCCCCTAGAGTTTCAACAGGTTTTAACAGTCTGATGGCCTTGAGATAGAAGCTGTTTCTCAGTCTCTCGGTCCCAGCTTTGATGCACCTGTACTGTCCTCGCCTTCTGGATGATAGCGGGGTGAACAGGCAGTGGCTCGGGTGGTTGATGTCCTTGATGATCTTTATGGCCTTCCTGTAACATCGGGTGGTGTAGGTGTCCTGGAGGGCAGGTAGTTTGCCCCCGGTGATGCGTTGTGCAGACCTCACTACCCTCTGGAGAGCCTTACGGTTGAGGGCGGAGCAGTTGCCGTACCAGGCGGTGATACAGCCCGCCAGGATGCTCTCGATTGTGCATCTGTAGAAGTTTGTGAGTGCTTTTGGTGACAAGCCGAATTTCTTCAGCCTCCTGAGGTTGAAGAGGCGCTGCTGCGCCTTCTTCACGATGCTGTCTGTGTGAGTGGACCAATTCAGTTTGTCTGTGATGTGTATGCCGAGGAACTTAAAACTTGCTACTCTCTCCACTACTGTTCCATCGATGTGGATAGGGGGTGTTCCCTCTGCTGTTTCCTGAAGTCCACAATCATCTCCTTAGTTTTGTTGACGTTGAGTGTGAGGTTATTTTCCTGACACCACACTCCGAGGGCCCTCACCTCCTCTCTGTAGGCCGTCTCGTCGTTGTTGGTAATCAAGCCTACCACTGTTGTGTCGTCCGCAAACTTGATGATTGAGTTGGAGGCGTGTGTGGCCACGCAGTCGTGGGTGAACAGGGAGTACAGGAGAGGGCTCAGAACGCACCCTTGTGGGGCCCCAGTGTTGAGCCTCAGCGTGGAGGAGATGTTTTTACCTACCCTCACCACCTGGGGGCGGCCCGTCAGGAAGTCCAGTACCCAGTTGCACAGGGCGGGGTCGAGACCCAGGGTCTCGAGCTTGATGACGAGCTTGGAGGGTACTATGGTGTTGAATGCTGAGCTGTAGTCGATGAACAGCATTCTCACATAGGTATTCCTCTTGTCCAGATGGGTTAGGGCAGTGTGCAGTGTGGTTGAGATTGCATCGTCTGTGGACCTATTTGGGCGGTAAACAAATTGGAGTGGGTCTAGGGTGTCAGGTAGGGTGGAGGTGATATGGTCCTTGACTAGTCTCTCAAAGCACTTCATGATGACGGAAGTGAGTGCTACGGGGCGGTAGTCGTTTAGCTCAGTTACCTTAGCTTTCTTGGGAACAGGAACAATGGTGGCCCTCTTGATGCATGTGGGAACAGCAGACTGGTATAGGGATTGATTGAATATGTCCGTAAACACACCAGCCAGCTGGTCTGCGCATGCTCTGAGGGCGCGGCTGGGGATGCCGTCTGGGCCTGCAGCCTTGCGAGGGTTAACACGTTTAAATGTTTTACTCACCTCGGCTGCAGCGAAGGAGAGACCGCATGTTTCCGTTGCAGGCCGTGTTAGTGGCACTGTATTGTCCTCAAAGCGGGCAAAAAAGTTATTTAGTCTGCCTGGGAGCAAGACATCCTGGTCCGTGACTGGGCTGGATTTCTTCCTGTAGTCCGTGATTGACTGTAGACCCTGCCACGTGCCTCGTGTCTGAGCCGTTGAATTGAGATTCTACTTTGTCTCTGTACTGACGCTTAGCTTGTTTGATAGCCTTACGGAGGGAATAGCTGCACTGTTTGTATTCAGTCATGTTACCAGACACCTTGCCCTGATTGAAAGCAGTGGTTTGCGCTTTCAGTTTCACGCGAATGCTGCCATCAATCCACGGTTTCTGGTTAGGGAATGTTTTAATCGTTGCTATGGGAACGACATCTTCAACGCACGTTCTAATGAGCTCGCACACCGAATCAGCGTATTCGTCAATGTTGTTATCTGACGCAATACGAAACATGTCCCAGTCCACGTGATGGAAGCAGTCTTGGAGTGTGGAGTCAGCTTGGTCGGACCAGCGTTGGACAGACATCAGCGTGGGAGCTTCTTTTTTTAGTTTTTGTCTGTAGGCAGGTATCAGCAAAATGGAGTCGTGGTCAGCTTTTCCGAAAGGGGGGCGGGGCAGGGCCTTATATGCGTCGCGGAAGTTAGAGTAACAGTGATCCAAGGTTTTTCCGCCCCTGGTTGCGCAATCGATATGCTGATCAAATTTAGGGAGTCTTGTTTTCAGATTAGCCTTGTTAAAATCCCCAGCAAACAATGAATGCAGCCTCCGGATAAATGGTTTCCAGTTTGCAAAGAGTTAAATAAAGTTTGTTCAGAGCCATCGATGTGTCTGCTTTGGGGGGGATATATACGGCTGTGATTATAATCGAAGAGAATTCTCTTGGTAGATAATGCGGTCTACATTTGATTGTGAGGAATTCTAAATCAGGTGAACAGAAGGATTTGAGTTCCTGTATGTTTCTTTCATCGCACCATGCCTCGTTAGACATAAGGCATACACCCCCACCCCTCTTCTTACCAGAAAGGTGTTTGTTTCTGTGGTCGCGATGCGTGGAGAAACCCGTTGGCTGCACCGCTTCGGATAGCGTCTCTCCAGTGAGCCATGTTTCCATGAAGCACAGAACGTTACAGTCTCTGATGTCCCTCTGGAATGCTACCCTTTCATCAACCTTGTTGTCAAGAGACTGGACATTGGCAAGAAGAATGCTAGTTAGTGGGGCACGATGTGCCCGTCTCCGTAGTCTGACCAGAAGACCGCCTCGTTTCCCTCTTTTTCTGAGTCGTTTTTTTGGGTCGCTGCATGCGATCCATTCCGTTGTCCTGTTTGTAAGGCAGAACACAGGATCCGCGTCACGAAAAACATATTCTTGGTCGTACTGATGGTGAGTTGACGCTGATCTTATATACAGTAGTTCTTCTCGACTGTATGTAATGAAACCTAAGATGACCTGGGGTACTAATGTAAGAAATAACACGTAAAAAAAAAAAAAACTGCATAGTTTCCTAGGAACGCGAAGCGAGGCGGCCATCTCTGTCGGCGCCGGAAGTGAGAAAAGGGGGGGCTATCCTAGACAGTATACCAGGAAGACTCTCGATAGAGACACCACACAACATCAATGTACCTACTGCTTAGGTAGTTAATTCAAAAATATTTTCTGGTACCAATCTCGGACCCCATACACACTCAGTTTGTGCAACTGATTTACGAGACAATTGACATAAATGATTTGACACAACAGATTGTTTGTCTGCACAAAAATATTTTCCACAAAGGTCCTAGAGGCACCGCAAAATGGTTGTGTAATCATAATTGTGCAGACAAACTGTTGTGTCACAAACATGTCTGTTGCAACTTGTATCATCAAGTGTTTTGTCAAATCGGTTGCCTATGTTTATAGATGTATGTTTTCTATATAGACAGGTTGGCTGACAACATCAAGAATATGAAGCGTGTGCATCGATGAACCGGAAGGCCACGCGATGTTATGATTCTGAATGATCAGATAGCTAGCAACAAAGCAAGAAGCTGCCTTGTGGCTCATTTCAGCTCATTGTATCTTGTTATTGATACCATGTCTTGCTTTGAGGTGTTTTGACTCATGTCATGTCTATGCTACAGTGGCTACAATTCGTTAGCTAGCTGACCAACAACTTATTTGTCTTCAATAAGTATTTGGGGATGAAATATAGACTGCATGTTGTCAACAATGTAAACCAATCCTGTCTGTTTTGCACCATACCTGCACACATGTATATATTTTTTGCTAAACAACCAACCTGTTTATTAGATACAATAACTTTAAAGACATGCTCTGGCACATTGGTGACTAAGAAAGTATTTTATAAGCTTCCAACTTTGGCTAGATGTGTCAATGTGTAGTTTCATACACTCAAATTGAGCAGAGTTACTGTCAATTAGTCACAAAATCCCGAATTTGAAACAGTTTTGGCTCGTGAGTGCTACTTTCAGAACTACTGGCCAAAAATGATATGAGTCCCTGGAGCATCTCTTCAAGCCAAATGACTAAAATGTAAATGTATCATCAAGGCAGGAGTGGAATGTTCTGTAAAATTAGCTGCGTGCCTTTAAATGAATTTAAAGCATTGATTAAGGATACTCTTAAGGGGAATGTGTTCATTTCTGGTTGTGTGCTTGTTGTTGTAATATATTTTCCTGTGTTGGAGTACTTCCATGATTTTGTTGTGTTTTGTCTTTTAACAATGTAAACAGGGCACACTTATAAAAGAGAACGTGTTCTCAATGTGTTTTACCCTGAATAAATAAAGGTACAATTAAAAAACATTTGAGAGGTAAGGTGAAGTGTAGAAAATGAAGGAAATCTATAGTTACTGTACTGTTTTGTCTAACATTGTCACGCCCTGACCTTAAAGATCCTTTTTATGTCTCTATTTTGGTTTGCTCAGGGCGTGAGTTTAGGTGGGCATTCTATGTTTTGCGTTCTATGTTTTCTATTTCTTTGTGTTTGGCCGGGTATGGTTCTCAATCAGGGACAGCTGGTGAAATACTATTTCAACAGTATATACACCCGGGCACCTACTAGACCCCTTCAGACTGGAGGATCAGATCCCAGAACAGATCCAGTCATTCTCTACACAGCCCATGGCATGTAAAATAGATATTGTACCAATTCATCTGAGATACTGATAACACTGGACCAGTTTGTGAGGTTATTAAAGGCATGTAACCAGAACACAAAAGCAAGATTGGGAATTTCATTGGCCCATCATAGTATTGCTATGATATCATGTTTATGGTGATAAAGTGAAGGAATTGCATAGTGTGTTGATCTTGATTTCTGAAAATATTAACAGTCAATGTGTTGGATGTAATCTACTACGTCTCACATCTCTATCCTCACTCAGGAAATCATCCAATCACCTCCTCCCCTCCATCTCTCCTAATCTTGCTCTCACCATGGTGATGCCACTTCTCTTACTCCTACTCTGTACCCGTTAGGACTCACTCAAACTTCTGTATTTAACCACATCAACCACAACATACAGTAACTGTCACACCCTGACCATAGTTTATTTGTATGTTTCTATGTTTTGGTTGGTCAGGGTGTGATCTGAGTGGCCATTCTATGTTGGATGTCTTGTTTGTCTATTTCTATGTCTGGCCTGATATGGTTCTCAATCAGAGGCAGGTGTTAGTCATTGTCTCTGATTGGGAACTATATTTAGGTAGCCTGGGTTTCACTGTGTGTTTGTGGGTTTTGTTCGTTTATTGTGTATAGTTTCCTTATTTAAATAAAATGAATCACAACTACGCTGCATTTTGGTCCGCTCCTCCTTCCCACAACGAAAGCCGTGACAGTAACCGTAGGCACAACATATCAAACCAAAAAATACACTTATCATGCTTCATTTGTTGGTCATATGCATACTTAACGTTTGTGTGATAAAATACATTCTATATTCAGGTGTCTGCTGCACAGACACACTCAGCCGCCTCAGACAGTTACAACTAATATAAGGGTCAATCACCTAGACAGAAGCTGGGGACTACTGCCAAGAGCACTATATTGGTATTGTCACTTAACAATCAGGAGGAAGCTGAGCAGCAATCGACAAAATAAACTAAAAAGTTGATTAGTACAGTCAATGTTATCGAAGCTGAGTTGAATGAACTTAAAAAGAGAATCCCTACTTGATATACAGACTAGATCAACGTGAGAAAATCTGGTGCTTCCAAGAATTAAAGAGGATTAAGGTGAAGATCCAGAGTGTATGGTGAAATAATTCATGGTTAAAGTGCTGCAGGTCCATGACCATACTGTTGACCAAATTAAACTTTTACATTGTTTCGGACAGAAAGGACAGCGATTACTAGCATCCAGTCGTTGACAAATTTTCATCCTTGAAAGATACCATAATGGTTAAAAGCCTGGGCAAAAGATTCGCCAGCTTTAAAATAGGCATGAACGATCAGTGCCCAAAGTAAATTGCAGAATGACACAAAGTACTGTACCCACTCTTCAAAGAGAATAGACTAAAAGGGACATGAGTTCTCGTAATCGACAAACTCTATATTGATAACTAACTGTTCTGAGACACCAAGACAACTCCATAGCTATTCTAAATCAAATGGAACATCCAACACTCATTGGAAGCGATTGTAATGAAAAAATATGGAAATAATAAAATACAGCAATTAATAAAGAAATGTGTAGTATTTAATAAATATATTAAAGACAGGACAATTCATGAAATAATAAATCCTCCAAAACAAAGAACTGGAATGCAAAAGCCCAAAATTAGGCTGTAATCATCAAGGTAGAAATAAAAACACTACAGGAAAAGTTTGAGTTAAGTGAGAGCGTAAGGAAAATGGTTGCCAATGCCAAAGCCCATGTCTGTCTGCGAGCAGGAGTTATCACTTTTAGGCAGACATGGAATATGTATTTTTGTATTACAAATATATACAGTACCAGTCAAAAGTTTGGACACTCCTACTCACTCCTACTTACTATTTTCTATATTGTATAATAATAGTGAAGATATCAAAAATATGAAATAACACATATCGAATCATGAAGTAACCAAAAAAAGTGTTAAACCAGTGAAAATATATATTTTATTTGAGATTCTTCAAAGTAGCAACCCTTTGTCTTAATGACAGCTTTGCACACTCTTGGCATTCTCTCTACCAGCTTCACCTGTGATGCTTAATGCCTGGAGGTGTGTTGGCTCATTGTCATGTTGAAAAAAAAAATATAGTCCCACTAAGCACAAACTAGAAGGGAAGGTATATCGCTGCAGAACTCTGTAGTAGCCGTGCTGTTTAAGTGTGCCTTGAATTGTTTTTACGTTACAGCCTTATTCTAAAAAAAATTCCTCATCAGTCTACACACAGTACCACATAATGATGAAGTGAAAACACGTGTTGAAATTTTGGCAAATGTATTAAATATAAAAAACAGCAATACCTTATTTACGTAAGAATTCAGACTCTTTGCTGTGAGACTTGAAATTGAGCTCAGGTGCATCTTGTTTCCATTCATCATCCTGCAGATGTGTCTACAACTTAATTGGAGCCCACCGGTGGTAAATTTAATTGATTGGACATGTTTTGGAAGGGCACACAACTGTCTATATAAGGTCCTACAGTTGACAGCGCATGTCAGAGCCAAAACCAGGCCATGAGGTCGAAGGAATTGTACGTAGAGCTCCAAGACAGGATTGTGTCGAGGCACAGATCTGGGAAATGGTGCCAAAAAATATGTGCAGCATTGAAGGTCCCCAAGAATACAGTGGCCTCTAACATTCTTAAATGGAAGAAGTTTGGAGCCACCAAGAGTCTTTCCAGAGCTGGCCGCCATGCCAAACTGAGCAATCAGGGGAGAAGGCCCTTGGTCAGGGGGGTGACTAAGAACCCGATGGTCACTCTGACAGAGCTCCAGAGTTCCTCTGTGGGAATGGGAGAACCTTCCAGATGGACAACCATCTCTGCAGCACTCCACAGGTCTGGCTTTTATGATAGAGTGGCCAGATGGAAGCCCCTCCACAGTAAAGGGCACATGATAGCATGCTTGGAGTTTGCCAAAAGGCACCTAAAGACTCTCAGATCATGAGAAACAAGATTATCTGATCTGATGAAACCAAGATTGAATGCTTTGGCCTGAATGCCAAGCGTCACATCTGGAGGAAACTTGTCACCATCCTTACAGTGAAGCATGGTGGTGGCAGC
Source organism: Oncorhynchus masou masou (assembly GCF_036934945.1). NCBI lineage: Eukaryota > Metazoa > Chordata > Actinopteri > Salmoniformes > Salmonidae > Oncorhynchus > Oncorhynchus masou. Next base: position 12,233,623 of record NC_088237.1, on the reverse strand, counting down.
ATCATGCTGTCGGGATGTTTTTCAGCAGCAGGGACTGAGAGACAAGGATTGATGGAAAGATGAACGGAGCAAAGTACAGAGAGATCCTTGATGAAAACCTGCTCCAGAGCACTCAAGCCCTCAAATCAAATCAAATCAATTTATATAGCCCTTCATACATCAGCTGATATCTCAAAGTGCTGTACAGAAACCCAGCCTAAAACCCCAAACAGCAAGCAATGCAGGTGTAGAAGCACAGTGGCTAGGAAAAACTCCCTAGAAAGGCCAAAACCTAGGAAGAAACCTAGAGAGGAACCAGGCTATGTGGGGTGGCCAGGCCTCTTCTGGCTGTGCCGGGTGGAGATTATAACAGAACATGGCCAAGATGTTCAAATGTTCATAAATGACCAGCATGGTCCAATAATAATAAGGCAGAGCAGTTGAAACTGGAGCAGCAGCACGGCCAGGTGGACAGGGGACAGCAAGGAGTCATCATGTCAGGTAGTCCTGAGGCATGGTCCTAGGGCTCAGGTCCTCCGAGAGAGAGAAAGAAAGAATTAGAGAGAGCACACTTAAATTCACACAGGACACCGAATAGGACAGGAGAAGTACTCCAGATATAACAAACTGAACCTAGCCCCCCGACACATAAACTACTGCAGCATAAATACTGGAGGCTGAGACAGGAAGGGCCAGGAGACACTGTGGCCCCATCCGAGGACACCCCCGGACAGGGCCAAACAGGAAGGATATAACCCCACCCACTTTGCCAAAGCACAGCCCCCACACCACTAGAGGGATATCTTCAACCACCAACTTACCATCCTGAGACAAGGCTGAGTATAGCCCACAAAGATCTCCAACACGGCACAACCCAAGGGGGGGCGCCAACCCAGACAGGATGATCACATCAGTGACTCAACCCACTCAGGTGACGCACCCCTCCCAGGGACGGTATGAGAGAGCCCCAGTAAGCCAGTGACTCAGCCCCTGTAATAGGGTTAGAGGCAGAGAATCCCAGTGGAAAGAGGGGAACCGGCCAGGCAGAGACAGCAAGGGTGGTTCGTTGCTCCAGAGCCTTTCCGTTCACCTTCCCACTCCTGGGCCAGACGACACTCAATCATTTGACCCACTGAAGAGATGAGTCTTCAGTAAAGACTTAAAGGTTGAGACCGAGTTTGCGTCTCTGACATGGGTAGGCAGACCGTTCCATAAACATGGAGCTCTATAGGAGAAAGCCCTGCCTCCAGCTGTTTGCTAAGAAATTCTAGGGACAATTAGGAGGCCTGCGTCTTGTGACCGTAGCGTACGTATAGGTATGTACGGCAGGACCAAATCAGAGAGATAGGTAGGAGCAAGCCCATGTAATGCTTTGTAGGTTAGCAGTACAACCTTGAAATCAGCCCTTGCTTTGACAGGAAGCGAGTGTAGGGAGGCTAGCACTGGAGTAATATGATCACACTTTTTGGTTCTAGTCAGGATTCTAGTAGCTGTATTTAGCACTAACTGAAGTTTATTTAGTGCTTCATCCGGTAGCCGGAAAGTAGAGCATTGCAGTAGTCTAACCTAGAAGTGACAAAATGGATTCATTTTTCTGTATAATTTTTGGACAAAAAGTTTCTGATTTTTGCAATGTTACGTAGATGGACAAAAGCTGTCCTTGAAATGGTCTTGATATGTTCTTCAAAAGAGAGATCAGGCTCCAGAGTAACGTCGAGGTTCTTCACAGTTTTATTTGAGACGACTGTACAACCATTAAGATTAATTGTCAGATTCAACAGAAGATCTCTTTGTTTCTTGGGACCTAGAACAAGCATCTCTATTTTTTCCGAGTTTAAAAGTAGAAAGTTTGCAGCCATCCACTTCCTTATGTCTGAAACACATGCTTCTAGCGAGGGCAATTTTGGGGCTTCACCATGTTTCATTGAAATGTACAGCTGTGTGTCATCCGCATAGCAGTGAAAGTTAACATTATGTTTTCGAATGACATCCCCAAGAGGTAAAATATATAGTGAAAACAATAGTGGTCCTAAAACGGAACCTTGAGGAACACCGAAATTTACAGTTGATTTGTCAGAGGACAAAACATTCACAGAGACAAACTGATATCTTTCCGACAGATAAGATCTAAACCAGGCCAGAACTTGTCCGTGTAGACCAATTTGGGTTTCCAATCTCTCCAAAACAATGTGGTGATCGATGGTATCAAAAGCAGCACTAAGGTCTAGGAGCATGAGGACAGATGCAGAGCCTCTGTCTGATGCCATTAAAAGGTCATTTACCACCTTCACAAGTGCAGTCTCTGTGCTATGATGGGGTCCAAAGCCAGAATGAAGCATTCCGTATACATTGTTTTATCTTCAGGAAGGCAGTGAGTTGCTGCGCAACAGCCTTTTCTAAAATGTTTGAGAGAAATGGAAGATTCGATATAGGCCGATAGCTTTTTATATTTTCTGGGTCAAGGTTTGGCTTTTTCAAGAGAGGCTTTATTACTGCCACTTTTAGTGAGTTTGGTACACATCCGGTGGATAGAGAGCTGTTTATTATGTTCAACATAGGAGGGCCAAGCACAGGAAGCAGCTCTTTCAGTAGTTTAGTTGGAATAGGGTCCAGTATGCAGCTTGAAGGTTTAGAGGCCATGAGTATTTTCATTATTGTGTCAAGAGACTGGGGTGAAGGTTCATCTTCAGACAGGACCACAACCCTAAGTACAAGGACAAGACAAGACAGAAGTGGCTTTGGGACAAGTCTCTACATGTCCTTGAGTTGCCCAGCCAGAGCCCGGATTTGAACCAGATCAATCTCTGGAGAGACCTCCAAAAAGCTGTGCAGTGATGCTGACAGAGCTCGAAAGGATCTGCAGTGAAGAATGAGAGAAAGTCACCAAATACAGGTGTGCCAAGCTTGTAGCATCAAATCCAAGAATCCTCAAGGATGTAATCGCTGACAAGGTGCTTCAACAAAGTGTTGTGTAAAGGGTCTGACTACTAATGTAAATTACATATTTCAGTTGTATTTATTTTTATACATTTGAAAACATTTATAAAAACCTGTCTTTGCTATGTCATTATGGGGTATTGTGTTTAGATTGATGAGGGGAAAAAACTATTAAATCCATTTCATAATAATCTGTAACATAACAAAATGTGGAAGAAGTCAACGGGTCTGCATCCTTTCCGAATGCACTGAAGTATGTCTAAGCTGTAAGTAGAAGCCTAAGTATTATTGTCCATTTGTTTACTCCAATTAGGGGAGGTGTGGTAGGGTTAGGAGAAAATAACAAAGGAAAATATGCTTAAAAAATATATATTTTAAAGAATATATATATTTACTAAATAATATATTTACTAAATAATATATTCACTAGCTAATATATTTAGGCGATTGGAAACAATGCAGACATTACATTGATATAAGCCACAATCTATCTGCAAAAATAAAGCTGATCTTCCCCCCCTTGTGCTTATCAGAAACATGCTTTTTTTCTCCAGTTTCCATCAGAACTCTTTGGAGCAGCTGTAAGTTTTTGGCTTTGTTACCTTATAATCAGTTGGAATACCACGTTTGCATCATGCTTCCCTTTTTTGCCTTAAGGTTACTGAATATACACAATTATTTAGGATGCTTAAGAAAGAAGCTTATTCTATACCAAATATCCTTATCATTTATCGCCCTCCAGGTTCCCTCGGAGAGTTCATCAATGAGCTTGATGCCTTGATAAGCTCCTTTCCTGAGGACGGCTCACCTCTCACAGTCCTGGGCGACTTTAACCTCCCCACGTCTACCTTTGACTCATTCCTCTCTGCCTCCTTCTTTCCACTCCTCTCCTCTTTTGACCTCACCCTCTCACCTTCCCCCCCTACTCACAAGGCAGGCAATACGCTCGACCTCATCTTTACTAGATGCTGTTCTTCCACTAACCTCATTGCAACTCCCCTCCAAGTCTCCGACCACTACCTTGTATCCTTTTCCCTCTCGCTCTCATTAAACACTTCCCACACTGCCCCTACTCGGATGGTATCGCGCCGTCCCAACCTTCGCTCTCTCTCCCCCGCTACTCTCTCCTCTTCCATCCTATCATCTCTTCCCTCTGCTCATACCTTCTCCAACCTATCTCCTGATTCTGCCTCCTCAACCCTCCTCTCTTCCCTTTCTGCATCCTTTGACTCTCTATGTCCCCTATCCTCCAGGCCGGCTCGGTCCTCCCCTCCCGCTCCGTGGCTCGACGACTCATTGCGAGCTCACAGAACAGAGCTCCGGGCAGCCGAGCGGAAATGGAGGAAAACTCGCCTCCCTGCGGACCTGGCATCCTTTCACTCCCTCCTCTCTACATGTTCCTCCTCTGTCTCTGCTGCTAAAGCCACTTTCTACCACTCTAAATTCCAAGCATCTGCCTCTAACCCTAGGAAGCTCTTTGCCACCTTCTCCACCCTCCTGAATCCTCCTCCCCCTCCCCCCCTCCCTCTCTGCAGATGACTTCGTCAACCATTTTGAAAAGAAGGTCGACGACATCCGATCCTCGTTTGCTAAGTCAAACGACACCGCTGGTTCTGCTCACACTGCCCTACCCTGTGCTCTGACCTCTTTCTCCCCTCTCTCTCCAGATGAAATCTCGCTTCTTGTGACGGCCGGCCGCCCAACAACCTGCCCGCTTGACCCCATCCCCTCCTCTCTTCTCCAGACCATTTCCGGAGACCTTCTCCCTTACCTCACCTCGCTCATCAACTCATCCCTGACCGCTGGCTACGTCCCTTCCGTCTTCAAGAGAGCGAGAGTTGCACCCCTTCTGAAAAAACCTACACTCGATCCCTCCGATGTCAACAACTACAGACCAGTATCCCTTCTTTCTTTTCTCTCCAAAACTCTTGAACGTGCCGTCCTTGGCCAGCTCTCCCGCTATCTCTCTCAGAATGACCTTCTTGATCCAAATCAGTCAGGTTTCAAGACTAGTCATTCAACTGAGACTGCTCTTCTCTGTATCACGGAGGCGCTCCGCACTGCTAAAGCTAACTCTCTCTCCTCTGCTCTCATCCTTCTAGACCTATCGGCTGCCTTCGATACTGTGAACCATCAGATCCTCCTCTCCACCCTCTCCGAGTTGGGCATCTCCGGTGGGGCCCACGCTTGGATTGCGTCCTACCTGACAGGTCGCTCCTACCAGGTGGCGTGGCGAGAATCTGTCTCCTCGCCACGCGCTCTCACCACTGGTGTCCCCCAGGGCTCTGTTCTAGGCCCTCTCCTATTCTCGCTATACACCAAGTCACTTGGCTCTGTCATAACCTCACATGGTCTCTCCTATCATTGCTATGCAGACACACAATTAATCTTCTCCTTTCCCCCTTCTGATGACCAGGTGGCGAATCGCATCTCTGCATGTCTGGCAGACATATCAGTGTGGATGACGGATCACCACCTCAAGCTGAACCTCGGCAAGACGGAGCTGCTCTTCCTCCCGGGGAAGGACTGCCCGTTCCATGATCTCGCCATCACGGTTGACAACTCCATTGTGTCCTCCTCCCAGAGCGCTAAGAACCTTGGCGTGATCCTGGACAACACCCTGTCGTTCTCAACCAACATCATGGTGGTGGCCCGTTCCTGTAGGTTCATGCTCTACAACATCCGCAGAGTACGACCCTGCCTCACACAGGAAGCGGCGCAGGTCCTAATCCAGGCACTTGTCATCTCCCGTCTGGATTACTGCAACTCGCTGTTGGCTGGGCTCCCTGCCTGTGCCATTAAACCCCTACAACTCATCCAGAACGCCGCAGCCCGTCTGGTGTTCAACCTTCCCAAGTTCTCTCACGTCACCCCGCTCCTCTGCTCTCTCCACTGGCTTCCAGTTGAAGCTCGCATCCGCTACAAGACCATGGTGCTTGCCTACGGAGCTGTGAGGGGAACGGCACCGCAGTTCCTCCAGGCTCTGATCAGGCCCTACACCCAAACAAGGGCACTGCGTTCATCCACCTCTGGCCTGCTCGCCTCCCTACCACTGAGGAAGTACAGTTCCCGCTCAGCCCAGTCAAAACTGTTCGCTGCTCTGACCCCCCAATGGTGGAACAAACTCCCTCACGACGCCAGGACAGCGGAGTCAATCACCACCTTCCGGAGACACCTGAAACCCCACCTCTTCAAGGAATACCTAGGATAGGATAAGTAATCCTTCTCACCCCCCTTAAATGATTTAGATGCACTATTGTAAAGTGGCTGTTCCACTGGATGTCAGAAGGTGAATTCACCAATTTGTAAGTCGCTCTGGATAAGAGCGTCTGCTAAATGACTTAAATGTAAATGTAAATGTAAATAAATAAATGATTTGAACAACAGTGCAGAAAGTGGTTTCACATAAAACTATTTTCCAAATTGGTTGTCTTCAATGGGATTCAACCTCATACCCTCACATCCCTGAATGTTTCATAGTTCCCTGCTGTACCTGCTAAGCTACCGGTCAGGAAAACTATTTTGTACGAAATTCTAACTATATTTATAAGTACGGTTTCCAGTAGAATTTGGTGCTAGAAAGCAGCTTGGAATCGAAGAAAGCACTGGAACCACAGCAAAATCTGTGGATTCTCGCATTTTGCAACACACAGTTTGAAAAAGCATGTGATCAAACTAAGCTTCTGACATCATTGATGACATAGACACTTGAGGAGCTCATAATCTTGTCATAACTCTCAGGTGACGATCTGAAGGATCGGGTGACAGAGGGTCCGCTCTACAACGTGCTCTCTCGAGTAGAGGGGGAGAGCGGGAAGTCGGCTGTTTTATGGTCGGTCATAAAATACGCTGCCCCTATGCTCTGTGGTGTTCGAGATTGGACTGTGAACTGTGGAACACAGAGAAACCCTTGGACATCAAATGTTTGAAAACTTAAGCAATATTTCTATTTTGAGATTGTGGGGGGAGTCCGTGGACACTTAAGGGACAATCAATCCTTATCCCAGTCTGCTGTACCCACATGTTTCAAGAGGGCCACCATTGTTCCTGTTCCCAAGAAAGCTAAGGTAACTGAGCTAAACGACCCGTAGCACTTCTGTCACCATGAAGTGCTTTGAGAGTCTAGTCAAGGACCATATCACCTCCACCCTACCTGACACCATAGACCCACTCCAATTTGCTTACCGCCCAAATAGGTCCACAGACGATGCAATCTCAACCACACTGCACACTGCCCTAACCCATCTGGACAAGAGGAATACCTATGTGAGAATGCCTTTCATTGACTACAGCTCAGCATTTAACACCATAGTACCCTCCAAATTCGTCATCAAGCTCGAGTCCCTGGGTCTCGACCCCGCCTTGTGCAACTGGGTACTGGACTTCCTGACGGGCCGCCTCCAGGTGGTGAGGGTAGGTAACAACATCTCTACCCCGCTGAACACTGGGGCCCCACAAGGGTGCGTTCTGAGCCCTCTCCTGTACTCCCTGTTCACCCACGACTGCGCGGCAACGCAAGCCTCCAACTCAATCATCAAGTTTGCGGACGACACAACAGTGGTAGGCTTGATTACCAACAACGACGAGATGGCCTACAGGGAGGAGGTGAGGGCCCTCGGAGTGTGGTGTCAGGACAATAACCTCACACTCAACATCAACAAAACTAAGGAGATGATTGTGGACTTCAGGAAACAGCAGAGGGAGCACCCCCCTATCCACATCGATGGGACAGTAGTGGAGAGGGTAGTAAGTTTTAAGTTCCTCGGCGTACACATCACAGACAAACTGAATTGGTCCACCCACACAGACAGCATCGTGAAGAAGGCGCAGCAGCAGCGCCTCTTCAACCTCAGGAGGCTGAAGAAATTCGGCTTGTCACCAAAAACACTCACAAACATCTACAGATGCACAATCGAGAGCATCCTGTCGGGCTGTATCACCGCCTGGTACGGCAACTGCTCCGCCCACAACCGTAAGGCTCTCCAGAGGGTAGTGAGGTCTGCACAACGCATCACCGGGGGCAAACTACCTGCCCTCCAGGACACCTACACCACCCGATGTCACAGGAAGGCCATAAAGATCATCAAGGACAACAGCCACCCGAGCCACTGCCTGTTCATCCCGCTATCATCCAGAAGGCGAGGTCAGTACAGGTGCATCAAATCCTGGGACCAAGAGACTGAAAAACAGCTTCTATCTCAAGGCCATCAGACTGTTAAACAGCCACCACTAACATTGAGTGGCTGCTGCCAACATACCAAGTCAAATGTCTAGCCACTTTAATAATACAAATTAGGATGTAATAAATGTAGCACTAGTCACTTGAAACAATGCCACTTTATGTGATGTTTACATATCCTACATTACTCATCTCGTATGTAAATACTGTACTCTATACCATTTACTGCATCTTGCCTATGCCACACGGCCATCGCTCATCCATATATTTATATGTACATATTCTTGTTCATCCCTTACACTTGTGTGTATAAGGTAGCTGTTGTGAAAATGTTAGATTACTTGTTAGATATTACTGCACTGTCGGAACTAAAAGAACAAGCATTTCGCTACACTCGCACTAACATCTGCTAACCATGTATATGTGACCAATCAAATTTGATTTGATTTAATTTCATTTATGAGTATAATATTATGCATGTAATGAAATAGGCTAACAAACATAAATGTTATACTAGCCTATGCTGCTATGTTGCTTGCTATGCTATTACACATATGGCGATAATATTCTGTTTTCCGTCCGACTAGCTTACATAACATTGGATATCATTTTGTTTTTGGCTGAAGGGGGGGGGATCACCTAGGGAGCCAACAAGCTAGAACCGCCACTGCCCACAAGAATAGTAAACTAACAAAAAATGTACCTAATCCCCACAAGGTCAAATGCTATTTCTAGGAGATTTAGGTTTAAAGTTAGAAACTTAAACATTACATTTAAATAACTATTCAGACTCTATACTCAATACTTTGCTGAAGCACTTTTGGCAGTGATTACAGCCTCGAGTCTTCTTGGGTATGAAGCTACAAGCTTGGCATACCTGTATGTGGGGAGTTTCTCCCATTATTCTCTGCAGATCCTCTCACGCTTTCATCACAGAACTCTGTACTTTGCTTCATTCATAACTCCCTCGATCCTGACTATCTCCCCCAATTGCTCAGTTTGGCCGGGCGGCCAGCTTTTGGAAGAGCCTTGGTGGTTTCAAACGTTTTAAGAAGGATGGAGGCCACTGAATTCTTGGGGGCCTTCAATACTCCAGACATTTTTTGGGTACCATTCTCTAGATTTGTGCCTCGACACAATCCTTTCTCTGAGCTCTATGGACAATTGGATCAAAGTAGAGACTCAGAGCTAGAAAATGGGATATCATACACTACTAAAGTAAGTCTGCTTTGAAAGTTGAGAAACTTGTAACCTCAACCTCACATGAAAAAGCATGACATCAGCAGCCTGGTCATCCAAAATAGCATAACTAGTGTATTTTAACACCAATAAACCCACTCGTTTAAAAATGAATTTAATATTTGTCAATCTAGCAAACCAGGCAACTAAAAGTAACTTTCTAAACCGTGTTTTGGTTCATTTCTAGCTTGTTGGGTAGCTAGCTAATGTTAAGTTAGCTGTCTGGCCAGTTCAAATAATGACGGTATTATATAGCTGACCCCATCTTAAATTTAGCTCATTTGTCTTCATTATTATAGGAAAATAAACTAAAAAAATAATCATTATTTACAAGTTAATGACTAGCCAATTACACAAAATAGCTTACGGTTGTGAGTGTGACTAAATAAAAGCCAGGCATTCAACCAGAACATTTTAGAACTTGGACACTGTCTTGTTGGCCTAATGTTATATCCTAATTTACAGATGGATACAGGAGGTGTAGTTAAATGGTTACTTGCATAGTGGAGCCTTTTGTTTAGACATGTAGCTAGCTAGCTAGCTAGCTAAACAATGAACCATACTCCCAACTCATAACATTACTACCCTGCATGAATCTGCAGGTAGCTAAACAATCAGGTTCAATGTTAGCTAGCTAGCTAGCATTAGGCTATAACTAGCAATGCAAATGACTCTGAGATATTAATAATATTACTACACAGATCATACACTTAACGTTAGCTAGCTAGCTAACAGTACGCTTTAACTTTAAATGAAAACGACTTTGACAAAATAAAAAATGTATAATATCTGAAAATGTAGCTAGCGAGATACGCGTATACATGTATGGACGCTTCTTCCTCTCTGTCACGGATGCCATGGTTGCCCTTAATTTTAAGATGTAATCAGAAGACAGGTGTTTTATAAAACAGCCTTCTGTGTGTTATCTTTTCGACGCCCTCTGCATATTTGCAATCAAACGCCCAAATTTTCCTTATCTGTCAATCTCCAATTCCACCGGACATTCCACTGATTTCAAAACTCCGTCCTCCAGAAAGTGGAGAGCAACACTTATGTAGTTCTACTAAGTGATATCTTTCAAAAAAGCTGCATTAGAAAGGATTACTTACACATACTGACCAGCTCATGTTATAGAAAGATGTGTGCTACATGGCAGACCAATCCGAACTCATCTCTCGGCATGTCCAGCCCACCCATTATCTCGGCCAGTCATGGCTACTGGGAATGTTCCTGTCTTTTTCCATGGCTAAACCAACTTGGCTCGTAATTAAAACATGGAATTTGAGAGGAATATGTTTGTCAATGTAGAGACAAACGTTTGTGCATATATTTTTTGTCATAAAGTTAATTTACGAAGATCGCTATTTGGCAATCAACCTGACTAGCTAACATTAGCCATTAGTGTTAGGAGAAGGCATGTGTAATTCGTGTTTAATGTTTAGGGACTCCTGAGAAAACCAGTCTTGTGAAACAGTGGATGTAAAGAATCTAGCTTGCTAAAGCATTTTTCTGCAAATTGAATGTACAATTGTGTAAGCTTGTCTTGCAATGCAGCTGAACTAACATAGCTAACTATTTACTTGCTAATTGTGTAGTGGAGAATAAAAAATAACTGTATGCCTATGGCTGTGTAGCTAGCTACAGTATGTAGACGGTCTGTGTATGGACCCTCAAATGTTAGATTGGTATGAATATTAGTTCAGAACCTATGAACCTCAGCTATCATAGTTGTTGTATCAACTTCAAGTCTGAATGGCATTAATGAAGCCTATGGATAGAGTAGAATATAATACCTTTATTGTGCCAAGGATGCAAGTCCTATATACACATACTGTAGTTATTACCACACATGAGATTCCCACATTGTAGCCTGTACATTGAATCTATTCACTGATCATGTACTCTTCCTTGGTGGTTCAAGTATGAATCTCTGAGGCATTATTTTTCAGTCATATCAAACTCCATTATTTGAATGATGCTGTGTCTGCATGTATGTATTACAATTATACACTTCAACAGTGTTTACCACTCCTGCTCCTGGGACATCAATGAATACACATTGTAACTATGCAATAGACTAGAAACATGATTGATTTTTAATTCATATATACAGAAAACAATTACTATGCATATCTAACTACCTTCATCTGCATTAATCTGAGGACACAGGATAGCATTTCAATGAGATACTTCATTTCAACCAGTGGAGAATGTGAAACGCTTTATTGAAAGAAGTTCATTATCTAGGTGTTATAAATACATACATGCATTGTAATTATGACAATTGTAATATTATAAATACAAGTTGAATCTGTACTTCAATGCTCATATGGTGTGCATTATAAAACGAGGAAGAAAGACGAGGTGGGGAGAGAAGTGGAGAAGACAGAAAGGGAAAGAGATAAGAACAGTGGCAGACAGTATATGATTCATGAATTACAGTGCTACTCTAATATTCTCTCAGTTCATCACAATTGCGGTGTCTCCTAACCAGCCGTGGGCCCCCAGTTGTTCTGAAGGTTATCTTAACGCTTTCATGCGTGAATATCTCTAACGGTCGCCCCAGTGTGAGTTTTTTTATGCACGTTCTCTCCATTCCAGAATGTGATTGTTACGCAAGAGTACATTTAATCCGGCGCTGCCCTCAAACCAAGGCACGCAGACATTTTTTATTTATAGGCTGTTTTCAATTTGTCAATTTCAAATTATTTTCAAACAAGTTTTGTATTTTCTAAGAGCAGTTTGAATTGAGGTGTTTTCCGCCCCATTCATTCACATAACAGTTGTCATTTCTACTTTTTTGGACCAATACATTTTTGGATATTTCTGACCTGGACAAAATTCCCCAAACACTTCCCAATTGTTTGTGTAGTTCAATTCTGCAGACATTTGCTCAATTCTGCATTGCAGTCATAGTTGATTTCGTTACCAATAATAACTTTGGAAATGTGTGCGTTTCTATCGAAGTAAGTGCCTTATTATGTTATAATAGTTTCTGCATGTCGTGTTACGTCGTTTCTACTGTAGCATCATATTTTTGTGTATATTCCTTATAACCGCGGACAAACAAGGTAACGTTACTCATTTTATAACCTTTATGGTGTTATACTCAATGCTTAGGTAGCTAGCTACATTCTTCTATTAGCTCTGGAAAACAATGCTAATTGCATCAGAGAAGTATTAGCATGTGTTGTATTTTGAAGCTACCCTGGCCTTATGACTCCCAAGTGGCGCAGCTGTCTAAGACACAGCGTCTCAGTGCTGGAGGCATCCCTACAGACAACCCGGCTCAAAACCAGAATGTGCTTCTATCAAAGTAAGTGCCTTATTACGTTATAATAGTTTCTATATATCGTTTTATACCTTAGCTCACTGTGTATGGAGCATAATATATGTGTGTATATTCTTTATAGCCGCGGACACGCGAGGTAACGTTACTCATTTCATAACCTTTATGGTGTTATATTCAATCGTGCTTATGTAGCTAGCTACATTCTTCTATTAGCTCTGTAAAACAATGCTAATTGCGTCAGAAGTATTGGCTTATTGTAATTTGAAGCTATCCTGGAAAAATATCTTCTTGTACCACTTGGTCATTTTCTGAGTGCCTTCCACAAAGCTGTTTATCCTGTCCGCCTTATCCACTGCCCACATTTTGAGGTTATAGTCAAGCACGCAGTCTGGCTTGTCTCTCTCCCCTGAGGTGGTCCACCTTCCCTGTGGCCGACGTGGTTGCTGTATGGACAGTGGAGACGACATGGACGTCTCGTTTGTCATGCCACTTTACTGCCAACTGTTGACATTTCTTATTTTGTATAACGGGTCATTTAGGATGGCTGTAGCATTGTTGATGTAATGCAGTCATAGCAGCAGAACTAGGAAGCGGACTTGGGAAAAGAGGGTGGCAAAGAAGGGAGTTGCAAACATAGGATCTGTGCTCCATTATTCTCTGATGGAGTTCAGAGACTACTTTACTATCCCCATGAGGACTGTCACCAGGAAGGTATACATTTCACTAATTGTGGTTGTCCGCCCCCCACTCCTGGCTCTCTTCTCCAGTAGCTCCAAGGCATAGTGATTGGTCTCTACTATGTCTCCCACCAGATCCTCTGTCAGAAACAACTTGAAGCACTCTGCCTCAGATGGAAATGGCAAGGGGTGTTGCACTTCAGACTGGGACTCATCAAAGCAAACAGCAGGGCCAGGAGGGGTGAAATGGCTGGCAGCCTTCCAGCTACAATAGAACTCCTGTACTTCATCCTTTTTCGGTCTGCCTCCATCACCACCAGCATCTTCAAATTGAACTAGGACGTTGTCAGTGGACAAGGGGTCTTCAGATTCAGGGTTCTCAATGGCTGGGTAGCAGCTCCTCACTGTCAGAATCTGATTCCAAACTTTCATACAGACGCATTGTCAGAATTTTAAAAAATATCCAGAATTTCCGTGTTTGGGAGTTGTCTCCTTTTTGAAAGACATTGCTAATGCTACAGCTTAGCTCACGAGCTGCATACATAAACAACACTGAATGGCTCAGAGTGGGAGTGAGAGGTTACATGATTGACTGCCGGCACGCGCCATTTGAATCAATAAATCACTATCAGAAAATGTTTTGTGTGGTAATTATTAGCTAATTCCAGCTATGTTTGTGGAGACATGTTTGTTGACATACAATGCATTCTGGGTTTCACGTAATCGTCTGTAGGACCAAAGATGCTATAACAAATTGAGGTGAGTAAGGGTTCACTCATTTTTTGAGAACTTCAGGAAGTGAATGGTGGGATGTGAACGATGGTAAACAGACGATGGTAAACAGACCAAACTCTTGTCTTCTCTTATCTTTGGTTTCTGTGAGGAAAAAAAACATTGCTGCACGCGATTTCTAGAAATTGTTTTACTCAATTATTTCGATCAATGGTGAGCTCACCCGTGATGTGATTAATTATAAATAGTAATTGCTATTAGCTATTTCATATTGTAGTTTGTCAGAGGAGAGTTACACAAATATGACCGCTTGTGTTGCGTCAATCTTTCCTCAGTTAGCGCTCGGACAAATGTAGCCTACATTTTTCCGGGTTTGGATGATTGTGTTATGCTATAGATACTTCTGTGAATATCTGAACATTGCATCCAAAAATAAACGGCTCACATTCTGGACATAACTTTGAAAGAACTGTGTTTGTGTAAATAGTTTCTGGAAAAAGGTGTGGCGCGCTCAAAGCTGATTGTTGCGTCATTCAAAACTGGCAGTTCTAAATAAGCGTTCTAATCACAAGGGTGGAATCATACCGCTTCAGGGACCACTGTAGAATGATCACACCAGTGTGATGGTACTTGTGAAAGAGTTGAAGGCGGGTGAGGTGGCAATGACGGGACTGGCTTCCTCTCTCACATAAAAACATACCTGCAGATGAGTTTCAGATGGATAGAGAGAGAGCATGATTAAGCCTTGGTTTTTTATTCTAATATTTTCAGTCATCATAATCAGTAGGTGAAATTCAAAACTGACCTTGGATCATTAAATCTGGGACTACTACATCTCTGTCTGTATTTCAATGTAAAGCATCTCTTTAATAATACTTCCTGTTGACCCGACCAAGTGACATCTCACCTATGATCATGCTGTGCCCTCTGTGTCAGGCAGTTCAGATGCGGGAGTGGTTCACCAAAACAGCTGATATAACCTAGAGGATTTAGGCAGAAGGGGGAGAGGGATGAAGTGAAGAAGAGAGACTGTTATTGTGTGTGTGTGGTCTCACCTGGTGTCCACACTGTGGCTACAGAATACTTTATGCTGAAAAGCAGACACATGAGGACAAACAGAAGACAATGTCAATAGAAGATACTGTGTGTGACGCAGACCCCTATCGGAGTGTACCTGAAACATTTAAATATAGAGGGCTATGTGTCTCACCACTTAGTGATTGCAAGGCTAACCCCCATGACTTTGGCAGCAACAGATAGCAACAGATAGTCCAGTGAAAATGGCTGTGTTTATGTGGTGTAAATTGGAAAATTAGCAGCTGACATCTTAAGTTAAAAAAAAAATGAATGCATGTGAGTCAGGTTCCATGTACAACAAGGCAGGCGTTAGCTTGGGTGCTTGACTGCCGTTGTAAGGCCAGAACGCTCAAATCAACACTACTCCTCGGCCAGAACGTCCAGTGTGCACTCCGAGAGCGCAACGTTCTGAATTTACAAACTGACAATGCTCTGAATTTATGGACGTGAGAGGTGCCAGGACAGTGTCCATTTACTTTGTGAAAGTGTGGGGTGCCAAGGAGATGCCAATGGGAATAACCATAAATTCATAAGCCGTCCCTTTGAAAGTAAATCGGAGGTACTGCCAATGAGCTGGGTGAACAGGAACATGGAAGTATGCATCCCTCATGGTCCCTGCAACACAGGGCCTGAGGACAGCATGTGGAACCTCAGTACATTCAAGTACCCATTGAGGTTGCAGATGTCCAGAATCGGTCGAAACCCTCCGTCTCTTTTTGGAACCACAAAATAAGTGGAGTAGAACCCACCTAGCCATTCTGTCATCCGTATGGCGGTGACAGATGACAGGTTGTTGCTCCACTGCATGCTGTGCCCCTCCCCGCTGTCATCCCTCAGCATGAGGGTACATGTGTGTGGCGATGGTCCATCCAACCTTGGACCCAGGGCCTGAGGAGGCGGCATGAACCATCTCAGGGTCTCCTGGTCCCTACGAACATTTTCGGTCTGCTCCAGAATGTCCTCAATCCCTGGGTCAAACATCAGCCCTGGTTTGATGAGGAGAGTGGCAAATGTGCTCTGGAGAGCAGCTGACAGATGGGATTGGGCCAGCCAGAGATGGAGCTGAGAGGTAACCACCTGCGCCATGGCCCGTTCCTTGGCGTGGGCCACATCCCTCTGGAGCAGGGAAAGCAGGCGAGACACATCCATCACTTCCCAGAGGAGCTTTTCTGTGCCCTCTTGCAGCCAGAGAAACAAGAGTCTGCAGCTAGGCCTGCAGCAGCACAGAGGGACCAATACGTGGCTTTCAAGTCCACATCAAAGACTCTGGGGGGTTCCGGAGCTAACATGGTGTCCATGGTCAGGTTCTCCTGGAGGCCGAGTGTCTCTGTGTCCGCAACATAACTCCATGGTCCAGTCTCTGCTGTGAGTCGCAAGGCCTTGCGGAACTCAGCAGAGATGGGACAGATGGAGAGTTATCACTGTCCACCAGTTTGATGTCCAATGCAATGGCTACCCAAGTGAGTAGGCTCCTCATATCTTCTCAAGCCGCTGGGAGCGATGTAACCCCACTGCCGGCTTCTGATGGCCTGTCAGCCTGGTAGCCCCGCTCACAGTGGTGAACAGTGCCATCATCGTCCCCCAGAAACAGCCTATCACTGGTCAAAAAGGAACAGCTGTCGTCGCCATCAAAGCTATCAACCTCCTGACGCAGGGCCCATCACACCTGTCACAAATGGAAGCCATAAGCTCAGCCAAGCCAACAAGGCCACAGAGCAAGGGTCTGACGCCCTGGGAGAACTATGTTGTGACCCGTCTGGAGGAATAGGAACCCGGTGAGGGATAACTGACCCACTACCTCGGCAAACACAGGGGAAGACCCATGTGGGAAAAACAGGCAGACAAAAAACAGCAACAAGGTAATGGATTAGATTTTTTTAAATATATTTTTTTTTATGCCAACTGCAGTATTACCTAGTTGGTTTAATATCCAACAAATAAAAACAGCACAATATGATGGAGTAACTCCGTTAAGGAACTCCAAAAGTTAATGTCTCAATGTAGTGGAACGCCCACCACGAGACTCTTACACTCTGCAGGGGAAAGAACAATGAAAAACAACTGCAGGGTAATTAGCAGAGCAATTCACAAAACACACAACTTGCCGACTGGCTTGTTCTAAGGTAAATTACAGTTTGTGGCAGCAAGGGCCACCATACTAATGGATGCACATGGGGTCGTAGTGCAATGCTAACGAAACACAAGATCAACCTCGCGCATCACTCAAGAGGAGGAGCTGCAAACAGCCAGTGACTATACTTCCACGCAAGATATTACACTTACCAGTGACATACCAACCAAACTACAGAAAGTTTGGACCTCAAACCATATGGACATCTGCCGAGAAAAATGAAAGAGAACATGTGTCGCAGCCATGGGGTCTATATATATGGGAAGACCCCAGCCGTGACACAGGTGCACACGGGAGTAAATCTGTAACTCCTCACCTCGGATGCATCCCTCCGCCACGGAGTGATAACAATATATTGGAGTGATCCAGTAAAGTGAACAACCCAACTATGTGACCCAATGCCTGCAACCCAGCCTTTGGGATGACCAAACAACCCAGCAGTTGGGTTAACCAAACAACCCAGCAGTTGGGTCAACCAAACAACCCAGCATTTTTTATTTAGAGTGTGGGGTGCCTCTTCAGAAGCTTCCTACAACTCATAGAAAATCTCCTCTCCAGTGTCTACATCCATCTCTCAGCACCGCAGAGACAGTGCTAAGCAGAGAGAGTACTAAGCTAATATTACCACTATACACTGCAGAAGCAGCAGTCCATCTCAACACCGTCTGCTCCCACACTTTACCGCCGCACAATGCTGACTAACCACAATGGGATGAACTAAGCCACAAATCCTCGCAGTACCTCGTAGGGTGCAAGACATATACCAGGAGAAGTTACGGGCTATGTGAAACCACAAATTTACAGAACCCCAAATGTTGGTGTTGCGGGCGATATGGTACTGTATGCCAGACCAAACTCTGTGGAACTTCAGTGTCATTAGGTGTGTATATTTTCCCAGACCCATACTAAAACCAACCAATGGAAAAATAATACTTCCATGTTATTTGTTTATTCAATAAGAGCACCCAGAAATAAGCACTCACTATATCAATTGATTTTATACAGCTGTATCACAGTTCTCTAACTTTTAAATCACAATCTAGATACTTGAAGAAGAAGAATTTTGTCAGGCCAAATAACTTTGGAACTACAGTTTATATAGTTAGACTTCTTCTACTGTATAAAGACAGCAGCAGCTCTATCCATGTGTAGAAGACAGTGTCTCTGGACAGGGTTAGCACCCCCCCTTTAGGCCCACAGCCAAACATTCTTTCCCACTCCAGCTCCACTGCCAACAGGGAGTCCAGTGTTAGCATCAGCCATTCGCACACACAAACACACTCACACCCGCTATCTATGTGTCTCTCTCTCTCTCTATGTCTCCCTCTCGCCCCTGGGTGCCATCTTCCTGCCTTACTGCTGTACCCTGTCATCTGTGGAGAGAGGCAAGAGAGGGCCCAATGCCATCATCATTATTTTTCTGGCCTGATTAACTAACACAGCCACTGCTTTTATACCAGACAACATTACAGCTACATCAGAGCTCCATCAAACACACGTAGTGTTGTTAATAGAAAGAGGATGACAGATGTGTGTCTGTGCAGTCATACCAAATGAAATCAAGTGCTCTTTTCTAAGAAAGGAATCAAGTCAATGTGCAGCATTGGGGATGTTGGGGCGAGTCAAATGTATCACACTCTTTCAAATTCTTGGTTAAAAAGCAACCCAGCGCTGGGTAAATAGTGGACAGAACACATGTTGAGCTATGACAAGATGGGCACCATTTCTGTTAAATGTATTTGAAATACGTATTTGAATTACTTCCCGAGACTTTTGTATTACACTGGGCTGAACTACACTCCAATGTCTTTGGCAACGAGATACTTTCAAAAGCTGTCATTTTGTATACAATTTTGCGTCCCCCTTTCACCCTGTATTGGTATTAAAGGTCTGATGGGACTATGGTGTGATAACAGCATCTTCTAAATAAACAAAATGTACTGTTATGTAAAAATGAACAATTGCAAAGCATGCTGAGTATTACTATATTGAGCTCCGCCCCGAAACAAGGCCAATACCCAGTATGCTTCGCAGTAGTTGATTTTCAAATATTACCTTTACATTTCTGTCATTTAGCATATGCTCTTATCATGATTTACAATGTATTCAACTAAGGTAGCTAAACAACAACATATCACAGTCACAGCAACTAAGAAGTTTCTGTGACTATTGCTGAGAATGTTGTTGCTCTTTTGCCAGTTAATTTCATGCAGTAAAATCATCTCAAACAAATTTGAGAAAGCAACACAAACAGCATTGAAATTGCATCAGTGATGTTGAATTTCTTTATACATCTTCCATTTGGTTGTTTCTTGTGACACTGTTCACAGCAGCACTGACGAATGTGTTGAAATGACAACTGCGTTCGGGAGTCAAATCCCTTCCTCACTTTTGTTTCATGCTGGCTGAAGATCTAGCTATGTGGAAACGTATACTGTGAGTATATTTGCCGTAGATGAGTGGCGTAATTTTTTTAAATTGTATTTGCTGACATCCTAATTCTATTATCTACACCGAACAAAAATATAAATGCAACATGTAAAGTGCTGGTCTCATGTTTCATGAGCTGAAAAAAAAACTGGAATTTTTCATGGGAAAAAAGCTTATTTCTCTCAAATTTTGTGCACAAATTTGTTAACATCCCTGTTATTGAGGATTTCTCCTTTGCCAAGATAATCCATCCACCTGACAGGTGTGGCATATCAAGAAGCTGATTCAACAGCATGATCATTACACAGGTGCACATTGTGGTGGGGACAATAAAAGGCCACTCTAAAATGTGCAGTTTTGTCACACAACACAATGCCACAGCTGCCTCAAGTTGAGGGAGCGTGCAATTGGCGTGCTGACTGTAGGAATGTCCATCAGAGCTGGTGCCAGAGAATGTAATGTTAATTTATCTCCCATAAGCCGCCTCCAACGTTGTTTTAGAGAATTTGGCAGTACATCACAACCGCAGACCACTTGTATGTCGTCATATGGGCGAGCAGTTTGCTGATGTCGACAATGTGAACACAGTGCCCCATGGTGGCGGTGGGGTTATGGTATGGGCAGGCAGCAGGCAGGCAGGCAGGCAGGCAGGCAGGCAGGCAGGCATAAACAAACATAATTGCATTTTATTGATGGCAATTTGAATGCAAAGAGATACCATGATGAGATCTGGAGGCCCATTGTTGTGCCAGTCATTCGCCGCCATCATATTATGTTTCAACATAATGCACAGCCCCATGTCGCAAGGATCTGTACACAATTCATGGAAGCTGAAAATGTCCCAGTTCTTCCATGGCCTGCATACTCACCAGACATGTCACCCATTGAGCATGTTTGGGATGCTCTGGATGGATGTGTATGACAGCATGTTTCAGGTCCGGCCAATATCCAGCAACTTCGTACAGCCATTGAAGAGGAGAGGGACAACATTCCACAGGCCACAATCAACAGCCTGATCAACTCTATTTGAAGATGGGCCCCCTGAGTGGCGCAGTGGTCTAATGCAATGCACCTCCAACACCAATGTGTTGGAAGAAACACATTGTGGCCAAAAGTTTTGAGAATGACACAAACATTACTTTTCACAAAGTCTGCTGCGTCAGTGTCTTTAGATATTTTTGTCAGATGTTACTATGGAATTCTGAAGTATAATTACAAGCATTTCATATGTGAAAAAGGCTTTTATTGACAATTACATGAAGTTGATGCAAAGAGTCAATATTTGCAGTGTTGACCCTTATTTTTCAAGACCTCTGCAATCCACTCTGGCATGCTGTCAATTAACTTCTGGGCAACATCCTGACTGATGGCAGCCCATTCTTGCATAATCAATGCTTGGAGTTTGTGGGTTTTTGTTTGTCCACCTGCCTCTTGAGGATAGACCACAAGTTCTCAATGGGATTAAGGTCTGGGGAGTTTCCTGGCCATGGACCCAAAATATTGATGTTTTGTTCCCCGAGCCACTTAGTTATCACTTTTGCCTTATGGCAAGGTGCTCCATCGTGCTGGAAAAGGCATTGTTTGTCACCAAACTGTTCCTGGATGGTTGGGAGAAGATGCTCTCGGAGGATGTGTTGGTACCGTTCTTTATTCATGGCTGTGTTATTAGGCAGAATTGTGAGTGAATTTCCAGATTAAATTACTTTACCCCAGTTCTCAGCAGTCCAATCCCTGTAACTTTTGCAGAATATCAGTCTATCCCTGATGTGTTTCCTGGATAGAAGTGGCTTCTTGTTGCCCTTCTTGACACCTGGCCATCCTCCAAAAGTCTTTACCTCATTGTGCATGCAGATGCACACACACCTGCCTGCTGCCATTCCTGAGCAAGCTCTGTACTGGTGGTGCCCCGATCCCGCAGCTGAATCAACTTTAGACGGTCTTGGCGCTTGCTGGACGTTCTTGGGAGCCCTGAAGCCTTCTTCACAACAATTGAACTGCTCTCCTTAAAGTTCTTGATGATCCGATAAATGGTTGATTTATGTGCAATCTTACTGGCAGCAATATCCTTGCCTGTGAAGCCCTTTTTGTGCAAAGCAATGATGACGGCATGTGTTTCCTTGCAGGTAACTATGGTTGACAGAGGAATCAGTATGGCTCGCAAAGCTAAGGAGTTGCTATAAAGGAATATTTCCTTTGACATTTACAGATCTTCACAGATCTTGGATCAGCTTAATCTCTCAATCCTAACCATTAGGGTGGAAAACAAACAGTTATACGATCAACCTCATCATTCTACTGAGTTGGTTGGATAATGAAATTGAGACTTCCTTGGGTTGACCGGTCTATGAGCACCATATTGTAGCTCTCTGCCATGGCTCTGCTTTTTTGTTCTCTCTCTGCTCTCTCCCCTCCCAGCTGGATCATAATGTGAAGCCATTACCAGACTGATTACATTCAGACACACAGTGTTACTGTAGTTCATCAGAGGTCAAAGGTCGGGTCTGATGCAATTACCTGGTACACTCACACACACACACTCACACAAACACACACAACACAGGCATGCATGCATGCACATGTTTTATTCAATTAGATTCAGATATATTATAAAATTGTGTGGGTCATTAACTGAGTGTGGGACGTCCAGTGTGGTATGGCTATGTTCTAAGTCTTCAAGAGATTTCCTTGGTTCATTGAATTATAGGTCTGACTGGAGATGGGTAAGGATGAGGTATGGAGGGATGAAAGAGATGAGGAAGAGATGGGAGGAGAGTTGGAGAAGAAAGAGAAACCGTGGCTACGAGCAGCTGGATCAAATCAAACTGTATTGGTAACATATAATCCTGAGAGGCATCAATCTGGTGTTTTTTGTAATGACCTTAGTGATCACTGTTTTACAGCCTGTGAAACGACCTGCCCTTATTTGTCATCGGCTCTTGGTAAAAAAAAATTAATTAGCAAGCCTTCCTTCATGACCTGGCCTCTGGAAATGGTTTAAGAATCAGCTCCCTCTCTCGAAGATGCAAGGACCTTCTTTTTTATATTTTCAGTGATATTTTCAGCAAACACACCCCATAAAGAAAATGAGAATTAAAAACAGGTTCAGCCCCTCGTTCGACTGTGATCTTGCAGAATTACTCCACCTCAAGAATACATTTGGTGAAAGGCTTGGCACACGCGTATTCAGGCTGACTGGCTCTCAGTCAGACAAATGAGAAATAAGTGCACTCAGGCTATCCGGAAGACAGAAGTTAGTTACTTTAAGGAGCAGGTCTCTCTCTGTGGGTCTAAGCCCAGGAAGTTCTGGAAAATGGTTAAAGAACTGGAGAATAAACCCTCCTCCTCACAGCTGCCCATGTCCCTTAAAGTTGATGTGGTTGTTACTGACAAGAAGCAAATGGCTGAGCTCTTTAATCACCACTTCATTAAGTCAGGATTCCAATTTGACTCAGCCTTGCCCCCTTGCCCGTCCAATATGTCCTCATCTCCCATGCCTTCAATTACGACTAGTCCCGATGCTCCTCCCTCTTTTCCCTCTCCCCCGCTACAAAGTTTTTCCCTGCAAAGTTAAAGTTTTTCCCTGTCACTGAGTCCGAGGTGCTAGAGGAGCTCCTTAAACTTGACCTCAAAAAAACTTCTGTGTCAGATGGTTTAGACCCTTTCTTCTTTAAGGTTACTGCCCCTATCATCGCCAAGCCTATCTCTGAACTTTTTAACCTGTCTCTCCTCTCTGGGGAGGTTCCCATTGCTTGGAAGGCAGCCACGGTTTGTCCTTTACTTAAAAATGGGAGAACAAGCTAATCCTAACTGTTATAGGCCTATTTCTGTTTCGCCCTGTTTATCAAAAGTGTTGGAAAAACTTGTCAATAATCAACTCTTGATGTCTATATCTGGTTTCCGCTCAGATTATGGATGTGTCACTGCTACCTTAAAGGTCCTCAATGATGCTACCATTGTCCTCGATTCTAAGCAATATCGTGCTGCTATTTTTATTGACTTGGCTAAAGCTTTTGATATGGTAGACCATTCCATTCTTGTGGGCAGGCTAAAGAGTATTGATGTCTTTGGGGGGTCTTTGGTCTTGTTTGCTAACTACCTCTCTCAAAGAGTGCAGCGTATGAAGTCAGATGATCTGCTGTCTCAGCCACTGCCTGTCACCAAGGGTGTACCCCAAGGCTCGATCCTAGGCCCCACGCTTTTCTCAATTTACATAAAGAAACAAGGCTCAGGCAGTAGGAAGCGCTATAATCCCTTTATATGCAGATAATAAAGTCTTATACTGAGCTGGACCCTCACTGGATTTTGTGGTAAAAAAAAGCTCTAAAAAGCTTTCTTATCATCCATCAACCTTTCACTTGTCAACAAGAAATTTGTGGAGTGGTTGAAAAATAAGTTTTAATAACTCCAACCTAAGTGTATATAAACTTCTGACTTCAAGCGTATCAAAGCTTCAGGCTAAATTTAAATCTAGACTTGGTTTCCTCTATCATAATCGCTCCTCTTTCACCCCAGCTGCCAAACTAACACTGATTCAGATGACCATCCTACCCATGCAAGATTACGGAGACGTAATTTATAGATCGGCATGTAAGGAAGCTTTTGAGCGACATTTTATTTGTCACATACACAAGGGTAGGATACACATACACAACCCGGAACTTCCGGTTCCGGGTTGGAGCGAGCGGTCGCATCTACACTTCGGTCCGCAGGTAGTATAACTTTTCATTACATTTCATTATAGTACAACGGTTTGATTTGTCTAATCTTAGCAATTTCTTCTTAGCTAGCTACATAGCCGTCTTTGTATCAAAGATAATTGCGTAATTATCGTATTTCGTCGTCCTAACGTAGTCTACACTGCTTTCTGCCCAGCAGCTAGCTAACGTCCACTAGCACAGCAGCTAGCTAACGTCCACTAGCACTGTAGAAACTATTACACTCAACGACTCGATTAGTGTAGTGTTAGCTAGCTACATAGTTGTCTTTGCTGTCTTCGTATCCAAGGTAATTGTGTAGTTTAGAGTGTGTAGACTTAGAGTGATTATCTTAATTTACCGAGGTTAGCTAGCCAGCTACTTGTCGTCCTTAACATAGGAGTTACTGCTAGCTAGCTAGCCAACAGCTAGCCAACGTCTTCCGATTTGAACTTCAACAACCCGGTCAACATTCCGCCTCGCTCCACAGGTAGTATCACATTTTCATTTCACTTCATTACAGTACAACGGTTTGATTTGTTTGATCGTAGCTAGCTAGCTACATAGCCGTCTTTGTATCTAAGACAATTGTGTAGTCTGGAGCGATTTTCTAGGTTAGCTAGCCAGCTATTGTAGTTCTTTTAACGTAACGTTACGTAATCAACACTGCTAGCTAGCCAGCTAGCCCCCGAATAGCAGCACTGTAGAAACTATTACACTCGACGGAACGACTTGATTAGTGTAGTGTCAACAACGTAGCCACTGCCAGCTAGCCTACTCCAGCAGTACTGTATCATTTCAATCATTTTAGTCAATAAGATTCTTGCTACGTAAGCTTAACGTTCTGAACATTCGATAAGTGTAGTCCACTTGTCATTCCAATCTCCTTTGCATTAGCGTAGCCTCTTCTGTAGCCTGTCAACTATGTGTCTATCTATCCCTGTTCTCTCCTCTCTGCACAGACCATACAAACGCTCCACACCGCGTGGCCGCGGCCACCCTAATCTGGTGGTCCCAGCGCGCACGACCCACGTGGAGTTCCAGGTCTCCGGTAGCCTCTGGAACTGCCGATCTGCGGCCAACAAGGCAGAGTTCATCTCAGCCTATGCCTCCCTCCAGTCCCTCGACTTCTTGGCACTGACGGAAACATGGATCACCACAGACAACACTGCTACTCCTACTGCTCTCTCTTCGTCCGCCCACGTGTTCTCGCACACCCCGAGAGCTTCTGGTCAGCGGGGTGGTGGCACCGGGATCCTCATCTCTCCCAAGTGGTCATTCTCTCTTTCTCCCCTTACCCATCTGTCTATCGCCTCCTTTGAATTCCATGCTGTCACAGTTACCAGCCCTTTCAAGCTTAACATCCTTATCATTTATCGCCCTCCAGGTTCCCTCGGAGAGTTCATCAATGAGCTTGATGCCTTGATAAGCTCCTTTCCTGAGGACGGCTCACCTCTCACAGTCCTGGGCGACTTTAACCTCCCCACGTCTACCTTTGACTCATTCCTCTCTGCCTCCTTCTTTCCACTCCTCTCCTCTTTTGACCTCACCCTCTCACCTTCCCCCTACTCACAAGGCAGGCAATACGCTCTGACCTCATCTTTACTAGATGCTGTTCCTCCACTAACCTCATTGCAACTCCCCTCCAAGTCTCCGACCACTACCTTGTATCCTTTTCCCTCTCGCTCTCATCCAACACTTCCCACACTGCCCCTACTCGGATGGTATCGCGCCGTCCCAACCTTCGCTCTCTCTCCCCCGCTACTCTCTCCTCTTCCATCCTATCATCTCTTCCCTCTGCTCATACCTTCTCCAACCTATCTCCTGATTCTGCCTCCTCAACCCTCCTCTCTTCCCTTTCTGCATCCTTTGACTCTCTATGTCCCCTATCCTCCAGGCCGGCTCGGTCCTCCCTCCCGCTCCGTGGCTCGACGACTCATTGCGAGCTCACAGAACAGTGCTCCGGGCAGCCGAGCGGAAATGGAGGAAAACTCGCCTCCCTGCGGACCTGGCATCCTTTCACTCCCTCCTCTCTACATTTTCCTCCTCTGTCTCTGCTGCTAAAGCCACTTTCTTCCACTCTAAATTCCAAGCATCTGCCTCTAACCCTAGGAAGCTCTTTGCCACCTTCTCCTCCCTCCTGAATCCTCCTCCCCCTCCCCCCCCTCCTCCCTCTCTGCAGATGACTTCGTCAACCATTTTGAAAAGAAGGTCGACGACATCCGATCCTCGTTTGCTAAGTCAAACGACACCGCTGGTTCTGCTCACACTGCCCTACCCTGTGCTCTGACCTCTTTCTCCCTCTCTCTCCAGATGAAATCTCGCTTCTTGTGACGGCCGGCCGCCCAACAACCTGCCCGCTTGACCCTATCCCCTCCTCTCTTCTCCAGACCATTTCCGGAGACCTTCTCCCTTACCTCACCTCGCTCATCAACTCATCCCTGACCGCTGGCTACGTCCCTTCCGTCTTCAAGAGAGCGAGAGTTGCACCCCTTCTGAAAAAACCTACACTCGATCCCTCCGATGTCAACAACTACAGACCAGTATCCCTTCTTTCTTTTCTCTCCAAAACTCTTGAACGTGCCGTCCTTGGCCAGCTCTCCCGCTATCTCTCTCAGAATGACCTTCTTGATCCAAATCAGTCAGGTTTCAAGACTAGTCATTCAACTGAGACTGCTCTTCTCTGTATCACGGAGGCGCTCCGCACTGCTAAAGCTAACTCTCTCTCCTCTGCTCTCATCCTTCTAGTCCTATCGGCTGCCTTCGACACTGTGAACCATCAGATCCTCCTCTCCACCCTCTCCGAGTTGGGCATCTCCGGTGCGGCCCACGCTTGGATTGCGTCCTACCTGACAGGTCGCTCATACCAGGTGGCGTGGCGAGAATCTGTCTCCTCGCCACGCGCTCTCACCACTGGTGTCCCCCAGGGCTCTGTTCTAGGCCCTCTCCTATTCTCGCTATACACCAAGTCACTTGGCTCTGTCATAACCTCACATGGTCTCTCCTATCATTGCTATGCAGACGACACACAATTAATCTTCTCCTTTCCCCCTTCTGATGACCAGGTGGCGAATCGCATCTCTGCATGTCTGGCAGACATATCAGTGTGGATGACGGATCACCACCTCAAGCTGAACCTCGGCAAGACGGAGCTGCTCTTCCTCCCGGGGAAGGACTGCCCGTTCCATGATCTCGCCATCACGGTTGACAACTCCATTGTGTCCTCCTCCCAGAGCGCTAAGAACCTTGGCGTGATCCTGGACAACACCCTGTCGTTCTCAACTAACATCATGGCGGTGGCCCGTTCCTGTAGGTTCATGCTCTACAACATCCGCAGAGTACGACCCTGCCTCACACAGGAAGCGGCGCAGGTCCTAATCCAGGCACTTGTCATCTCCCGTCTGGATTACTGCAACTCGCTGTTGGCTGGGCTCCCTGCCTGTGCCATTAAACCCCTACAACTCATCCAGAACGCCGCAGCCCGTCTGGTGTTCAACCTTCCCAAGTTCTCTCACGTCACCCCGCTCCTCCGCTCTCTCCACTGGCTTCCAGTTGAAGCTCGCATCCGCTACAAGACCATGGTGCTTGCCTACGGAGCTGTGAGGGGAACGGCACCGCAGTACCTCCAGGCTCTGATCAGGCCCTACACCCAAACAAGGGCACTGCGTTCATCCACCTCTGGCCTCCCTACCACTGAGGAAGTACAGTTCCCGCTCAGCCCAGTCAAAACTGTTCGCTGCTCTGGCCCCCCAATGGTGGAACAAACTCCCTCACGACGCCAGGACAGCGGAGTCAATCACCACCTTCCGGAGACACCTGAAACCCCACCTCTTCAAGCAATACCTAGGATAGGATAAAGCAATCCTTCTCACCCCCCCCCCCTTAAATGATTTAGATGCACTATTGTAAAGTGGCTGTTCCACTGATGTCAGAAGGTGAATTCACCAATTTGTAAGTCGCTCTGGATAAGAGCGTCTGCTAAATGACTTAAATGTAAATGTAAATGTAATGTTAATGTGAGTGTAGCAAAATGCTTGTGCTTCTAGTTCTGACAGTGTAGTAATATCTAACAAGTAATCTAACACATTTACAACAACTACCTTATACACACAAATGTAAAGGGTTGGAATAAGTACATGTACATATAAATATATAAATGAGCGATGGCCATGCAGCATAGGCAAGATGCAATAGATGGTATGTACACATGAGATTATTAAAGTGACATTATTTAGAGTGACTAGTGATACCTTTATCAAATCCATTTATTACAGTAGCCAGTGATTTGGGTCTGTAAGTTTCCAGCAGCCTCTCTATGTTATTAATGGCTGTTGAGCAGTCTGATGGCCTTGAGATAGAAGCTGTTTTTCAGTCTCACAGTCCCAGCTTTGATGCACCTGTACTGACCTCGCTTTCTGGATGATAGCGGGGTGAACAGGCAGTGGCTTGGGTGGTTGTTGTCAATGATGATCTTTTTGGCCTCAGGTGCTGTAGGTGTCCTGTAGTTTGCCCCTGGTGATGCAGACCTCACTACTCTCTGGAGAGGAGGGCGGTTCAGTTTCCTTACCAGGTGGTGATACAGCCCGACCGGATGCTCTTGATTGGGCATCTGTAAAAGTTTGTCGGGAATTTAGGTGACAAGCCAAATTTCTTCAGCCTCCTGAGGTTGAAGAGGCGCTGTTGTGCCTTCTTCACGACGCTGTCTATGTGGGTGGACCATTTCAGTTTGTCCATGATGTGTACACCGAGGAACTTAAAACGTTTCACCTTCTCCACTACTGTCCCGTCGATGCGGATAGGAGAGTGCTCCCTCTGCTGTTTCCTGAAGTCCACAATCATCTCTTTTGTTTTGTTGACATTGAGTGAGAGGTTGTTTTCCTGACACCACACTCCGAGTGCCCTCACCTCCTCACTGTAGGCTGTCTTGTCGTTGTTGGTAATCAAGCCCAATACTGTAGTGTCGTCTGCAAACTTGATGATTGAGTTGGAGGCGTGCATGGCAACGCAGTTATGGGTGAACACGGAGTACATGAGGGGTTTGAGCACGCACACGTGTGGGGCCCCAGTGTTGAGGATCAGTTTCCTACCTTCAACACCTGGGGGCGGCCCGTCAGAAAGTCCAGGACCCAGTTGCACAGGGTGGGGTCGAGACCCAGGGCCTCAAGCTAAATGATGAATTTGGAGGGTACTATGATGTTGAATGCTGAGCTGTAGTCAATGAAAGGCATTCTTACGTAGGTATTACTCTTGTCCAGTGGGATAGGGCAGTGTGCAGGGTGGTGGCGATTTGTCTGTGGACCTGTTGGGGCGGGTCTAGGGTGGCAGGTAGGGTGGAGGTGATATGATTCTTCACTAGTTTTTCAAAGCACTTCATGATGACCGAAGTGAGTGCTACGGGGTGATAGTCATTTAGTTCAGTTACCTTGGGTTATTCTTGGGTACAGGAACAATGGTGGCCATCTTGAAGCATGTGGGGACCGCAGACTGGGATAGGGAGAGATTGAATATGTCCGTAAAAACACTAGCCAGTTTGTCTGCACATGGTCTGTGGACGACACTAGGGATGCCGTCTCGGCCAGCAGCCTTGTGAGGGTTAACATGTTTAAATGTCTTACTAACGTCGGCCATGGAGAAGAAGAGCCCACAGTCCTTGGTAACGGGCCGCATCGGTGGCACTTATCCCCAAAGCGGGCAAAGAACGTGTTAAGCTTGTCCGGAAGCAAGACGTCGGTGTCCGCGATGTGGCTGGTTTTCCTTTTGTGGTCCGTGATTGTCTGTAGACCACATACGTCTCGTGTCTGAGATGTTGAATTGCGACTCCAATAGGATGTGACAGCAAACACCAACTTCAAACAGCTTCTTCCTCTGTACAAGAAGATATTGAGCATATGTGGATCCATGCAGAAATCAAACCCACGACAGTGGTGTTGGAAGAAGTAAAGTACCCTGCAAAACTATTCACCCCCTTGGCGTTTTTCCTATTTAGTTGCATTACAACCTGTAATTAATATTGATTTTGATTTTGATTTCATGTAATGGACATACACAAAATAGTCCAAATTGGTGAAGTGAAAGAAATGACTTGTTTCAAAAAATGCAACAAATTCTAAAAGGAAAAGTGGTGCGTGCATATGTATTCATCCCATTTGATATGAAGCCCCTAAATAAGATATGTTGCAACCAATTACCTTCAGAAGTCACATATTTAATTATATAAAGTCCACCTGTGTGCAATCTAAGTGTCACATGATCTGTCACATGTTCTAAGTATATATACACCTGTTCTGAAAGGCCCCAGAGTCTGCAACACCACTAAGCAAGGGGCACCACCAAACAAGCAGCACTATGAAGACCAAGGAGCTCTCCAAACAGGTCAGGGACAAAGTTGTGGAGAAGTACAGATCAGGGTTGGGTTATAAAAGAATATCCTAAACTTTGATCATCCCGTGGAGCACCATTCAATCCATTATTAAAAAAATGGAAAGAACATGGCACCACAACAAATCTGCCAAGAGAGGGCCACCCACCAAAACTCACAAACCAGGCAAGGAGGGCATTAATCAGAGAGGCAACAAAGAGACCAAAGATAACCCTGAAGGAGCTGCAAAGCTCAACAACGGAGATTGGAGTATCTATCCATAGGACCACATTTAGCCGTACACTCCATAGAGCTGGGCTTTACGGAGAGTGGCCAGAAAAAAATAAGCAAACATGTTTGGTGTTCGCCAAAAGGCATGTGGGAGACTCCCCGAACATATGGAAGAAGGTTCTCTGGTCAGATGAGACGAGAATTGAGCTTTTTGGCCATCAAGGAAAACACTATGTCTGGCACAAACCCAACATCTCTCATCACCTGAGAATACCATTTCCACATTGAAGCATGGTGGTGGCAGCATTATGCTGTGGTGATGTTTTTCATCGGCAGGGACTGGGAAACTGGGCAGAATTGAAGGAATGATGGATGGCGCTAAATACAGGGAAATTCTTGAGGGAAACCTATTTCAGTCTTCCAGAGATTTGAGACTGGGACGGAGGTTCACCTTCCAACAGGACAATGACCCTAAGCATACTGCGAAAGCAACAATTGAGTGGTCTAAGGGGAAACATTTAAATGTCTTGGAATGGCTTCGTCAAAGCCCAGACCTCAATCCAATTGAGAATCTGTGGCACGACAAAACGATTGCTGTACACCAGCAGAACCCATCTAACTTGAAGGAGCTAGAGCAGTTTTGCCTTGAAGAATGGGCAAAAATCCCAATAGCTAGATGTGCTAAAGTTATAGAGACATACCCCAAGAGATATGCAAATGTAATTTCTGCAAAAGGTGGCTCAACAAAGTATTGACTTTGGGCGGGGTGAATAGTTATGCACGCTCAAGTTTTCAGCTTTTTTGTCTTATTTCTTGTTTGTTTCACAATAAAAAATATTTTGCACTTCAAAGTCGTAGGCATGTTGTGTAAATCAAATGATACAAACGTCACAAAAATCTATTTTAATTCCAGAGTGTAAGGCAACAAAATAAGAAAAATGCCAAGGGGGATGAATACTTTCGCAAGCCACTGTATCTGTCTGTCTATCTGCCTGCCTATGTAGCTATAGGGCCTAGACTGGCACCAGCAGGGAGACAGAGAAAGAGATGGATGATGAAGAAGGCACAGCGAGCGAGAGAGGGATAGAGTGATAAGAGGCAGAGAAGCAGAAAGATAGAGAGCATCACAAAGTGTAGAATACTAGAGTGACAGTGTGACAGAGAGATAGTGAGATGAGCAGTCAGTCAGGCCTGTCAAACAATTAACATCATGGGGAGAGAGAGAGGAGGAGAGAGTGGCCCTAGGAAATGTGCAAGCACAGTGGACATGTAGTGTACAGCATGTTCACACAACCACTCCCCCCCCATATGTGCTCACACACACACTCATAGCAGACTGTCCTGCCATGGATGGCCAAGCTCACAGATGAACTGGAAAAGCTGTCACATACACGTCACACACATACCAAAGGCTGGCTCCCACTGATACACAGGAGATACACACAACCCATGGGAGAAGACACACAGAACGGAGATGGGTGTCGACACTCAACATGATGTCCACTGATTTCCCTAGTTACGCCAAAGTGACGCCAAAAGGAAAATTATAAACTGGGTGGTTTGAGCCCTGAATGCTGATTAGCTGAAAGCCGTGGTAAATCAGACCGTAGTCCATGGGTATGACCCTTCTAATTACATTGGTTACCAGTTTATAATAGCAATAAGGTACCTCCGGGGTTTGTGGTATATGGCCAATATACCACGGCTAAGGGCATTATCCAGGCACTCCGCATTGCGTCGTCCCTAAGAACAGCCCTTAGACGTGGTATATCAGCCATTTCCCACACCCCCTCAGACCGTATTGCTTAATTATATCATAATGCATTTCCTGTCGTTTCATTAGGAATTCAAATTTGAAAAGTTGCAGTAGAATGGAAAAACCACTCATGTAATCTCCAGTCTACTCCCTTCATATGTTGTCAAATCTATCAATGTATGGCTTTTCCATAGTCTTTAAAGCTCTCAACAGCGTGGAGAGGATTTAGGGAAGGGGCAGGTGGAGGAACAAGAGGAGAGAAATAGAAATCAAACTACTCAGAATCTTTGTCCCAAATGGCACCCTGTTCCCTTTAATAGTGCACTACTTTTGACCAGAGTGCTATGGACCCAGGTCAAAAATAGTGCACTCTAGAGGAAAAGGGGCATCAATTGGGACGCAATCAGTCAGGCTGTGAGTCTGTCTGACAGGTATGGGATTAATAGGCCTTCTTTCTGATCCATAAACAGGATGAACTCCAGGCATCAGGTCCATGAAGAGAAACGTGTTCAGAATCAACTGCTACTCACTGCTCAACATCCAAGAAGAAACACTTTCCCATCAGCTAGTCTATTGGAATCTAAGTCTACGTCCCAAATGGCACCCTATTACCTATATAGAACACGACGTTTGATCAGGGTCCATTTGGGACCTAAGTTTCTACTATAATTGCTTATCTGTCACAGCTAGGAACCAGATCTCCAGCAAATCTAATTAGTATTCTCCTCCAGACCCTCTCAACATTTTATTATGTTGTTTTGTTAATTGCTGATTTCACAATATCTGCCTGAGTAATGGAATTTCTAGACAAGTCCTAGTGAAGCTGGGTAATTTACATTGTTAATGGTCTTCCGGGGTCGGGGAGGTGAGAAGGGTCATTGTGGGAGAGTTGACACGGAGCGTGTGTGTATGTGTGTGCGTATGTATGTGTGTGTGCATTCATGCATAAATGCTTCTGTGCATGCACACGTGTACAGTTGAAGTCAGAAATGTATATACACTTAGGTTGGAGTCATTAAAACTCGTTTTTCAACCACTCCAAACTACAGTTTTGGCAAGTCAGTTAGAACATCTACTTTGTGCAATGACACAAGTCATTTTTCCAAGAATTGTTTACAGACAAATTATTTCACTCTAATACAATTCCAGTGGGTCAGAAGTTTAAATACACAAGTTACAAATTACTACTCCACAGGCTAGCATCACCACTGAGACCTTCCACCGGGCCCTTAATGTGACGTTCATTTAACTGGAACTCTACATCCACTGTGTATTGGTGATAAGCTTCATGAAAAATAATTTTAGTCACTTTGGAATGGAGGTTCTGCTGACCAAGATGACCGAAGATAGCGAATAGGGTGGAAAAGGGGACTTCAAGCTCGGCTGGAAAGAAAGGCTACATGCTCTCTTCTTCCTAGTATCCCGATGGCTAATGTCCAATGGCTCAGACAAAAACTGAACTCAGAGCAAGGTTTCAGTCACAGAGGGACATCGGGAAACACTGTGTCTTTGTTTTTACAGAAACATGGCTGAAGGACTGGACACTTGACTCGGCTATTCAACCAGTTCGCTTTTCACATTTTCTGTATGGATCAGAAGGTGTCTTCTGGTAAGAGTAGGGGGGGGTGTATGCTTCCTTGTCAACGATTGCTGGTGTACCAAAGTTAAAAACATCTCGATCTCCTGTTCACCCAACCTGGAGTTTCTGAAGCTAAAATGCCAACCCCACTATATGCTGAGGGATTTTCCCAGTCTTACTATCACAGCTGTGTACATGCCGCCACAAGCAAAGATCAAGGCCGCAATCAGCAAACCGTACAAGAACATTCACCAACAAAGATCCTCTCACCCCGAAGCAGGCTTTGTTATCATAGGAGATATTAACCAAGCAAGTTTAAAATAAATTCTTCCAAAATATCACCAGCAACTGTTTGTTTTGTATCCAAGGCATTTAGCTTACTGTAAGGATCGATGCTGGTAGACGAGAAGCAGGTACAGGGAGAACAGCTAATGAAAAACAGACATGAAACAGAACAGGACCAGCGTCTGGATAAAAAAAAACAATGACGCCAATGCTGACACAGGAAACAAAAGGGGGAGCAGACAGCTATAGGCGGGGCAATCAACAAAGGGAAGGAGTCCAGGTGAGTCCAATGAGCGCTGCTGCGCGTAATGATGGTGACAGGTGTGCGTAAAGAAGGGCAGAGGGAGAGCGGGAGCAAGGTGTGACACTTGCATTAGGATGAAGTAGTCTAGGCCTTCGAATCTAGTATTCATATCGCATCATATCGCCTAGCAATTAGTTATCATTGCATAACGTTCATATAAAACCATCTTTAACATCAGTGTCATTTAAACAATATGCATGGGTGTTATAGTTGTATGAATTTATCACAATGTAAGCCTGCTCATTGGAAATACAATTTCATCATACCCAATTATATGCAATATTAGTTTCACAGTTAAACACCACTGCTCTGGCTATGTAACATTCTTAAACATTAGCAGATTTCAAGTCGTCTGTGTTCTCCCATACCAGATGGTGTGCTCTCTCAGGTGTCCTTGGAAGATCACCCTTGAAAGAACGTGAGAGCGCAGAACGCACATGTTTTTGGAATACAGCCAGAGTTCACAGTGATATGCTGAGGTCTCTTTCTTGTCTTTCATTCTATTTCCCACCTTTTCGTGATCACGCTCATTATGCTTGTAAACATTTTGATTAGCATTATTAAATGTCGATTGTCTAACTTTGTGTTTATCTTGTTATTCTGGGAAAGATCTCCAATTGACTCTCAAAGAATTCATACTTTCAGATTAATAAGATTGAAAATGATTTTATAATCCAGGCCTAACTAACACTTAACTAAGCTTAACACTTAACACATTCACACCTTCTTCTGTATAAAATATTATGGGTTATTACCTCAATGCCTTCAACTTGACTCGCTTATTAGCATCTGTATCGAAAGCCCATGTCATTACTTCAATGAAGAGTGTGTTAAATGGTTGTTTAGATACTTAAAATGAGTCTGAGACTAGCAGCGTAAAATAACTCTCCCGGCGTGCCTCTATTTCAATTAGAGACCTTTGATCTCTGACCTCTGAGCGGAACAGAGCAGAGACATGACTGGCAACATCCCTCCCACACCACATCAGCCTCACATCAGCCTCATAGCTTATGATCTATTACGCAAAAGAAGACTTGTTGACATTGTCCATTGTGTTTTCTTTTCCTGTATCTATGGATACAGTATGCACGCAGTGAATTTTCTTATTTACTATTTTTTGAAATGTTGTATTCGCTATGATTTCTGGCAATATGAAAGTGTGTTGCAATTACAAACTAATCTAGTTGCACACAGATCAGAACAGAGGCATCAGAGGGTATACCGACACCTCAAACCTTACATCCTCTCCTCTTCATCAGCTCTTCATATCGTGCCACATCTGTTTGATTCTGCACCAGTGAATCAAGACCTGAACCGAATAGTGATCTGTCTCCCTGTTAGCAGCAACAAACCAATTCAAACACTGTTAGAAAAAAAGGTGCTATCTAGAACCTAAAAGGCTTCTTCGACTGTCCCCACAGGAGAACCCTTTGAAGAAAACGTTTTTGGTTCCAGGTAGAACCGTTTTAATTCCAGTTGTAACCCTTTTGGTTTCAATGTAGAACCCTTACCACAGAATGTTATACATGGAGCCCAAAAGGGTTCTACCAGGAACCCAAAGGGTTTTAACTGTCACCAAAACGGGTTCTTCAAAGGGTTCTCTTATGGGGACACCCGAATAACCATTTTAGAACCCTTTGTTCCTAAGAGTGTATCTCTCTCCTTCCTTCCCTGACTTATTGCCTCATTCTCTCCTTCCCTCCCTCCCGTCCTCCTTCCCTCTCTCCCCAGATGTAGGTTAATGATGTCCCGGGGTGGGTAAGGCTGTGGATAACTGTGGTGAGTCTGTGTGACTCAGACATCACAGAGCAGGTCACATGCACTGAGGAACAACTTTTTTTTAACCTACCAGCCATGACCCTGAACAGCAGGCACAGGACTGGCCGCTTCATAGCCCCAGAGCTTCCTACCTCCCTTAGTGACACACACAGCTGTCTGCCCAGTGGACCCATTTTACGAGAGTTTTCCTTACAGAACCAGAACTTTCTACCCCACTGGCCTATAGCTGAGCTACTGTCTAAGCAGAAGTGAGGAGGGGGACATCATATACAGAGAAGAAAGACTGTGTGACTCTCTGATCCGACCCATTTGTCTGGAGCAGAGCAAAAGATTGGCAAATTAAAGTTCCATTTATTCATGTATTCATTCTCATTCAGTTTCAATCACTGGATGTCATGGAGAATATCCCTTAACCCCTATCACACACACACCCCCCCACCCACCCACACCCAGATATGCACACAGTATGTCACAGCATGTGTCTATTCATCTGCCCCTGCAGAATGATCGCCAAATATCATTTGGCCAGGCCTGGGGATATTGTGAAGAAGGAGAGCTTCGCCCAGGGTAGCACATCAGAGCATTACTCAGAGCGGTTACAGGGAGGTGGCATGGGGCTGAACAAAATCGCTATTCATCTGCTTACTGACCTGTGTGCCAGGAGGAGGAGGAAGAACACACACACACACACGTACACACACACACACACACACACACACACACACACACACACACACACACACACACACACACACACACACACAGGTCATTCAGTCAAGGCCATATGAGCCCAGCAGTCAGAATGAATGAGTGTTTGAGTCGGACTGCCATGGGCACAAAGTATACCCTCTCTGTGAAAATATCACATCTGTGTTGTTTGCATCACATTGGAGTCATTTAGCAGGCGCTCCTATCCAGAGGGAGTTGCAATCAACTAAAGTTTTCCGACAACAGGTTGGTGAGACAAAAGTGAAGACAGATGTTTCATATCTGTCAGCCACCATCATCACGATGAGTCACCCTAAACCTTGGGTGTGTCCCAAATGGCAAACTATTCCCTACATACAGTAGTGCACTACTTTTGACCAGAGCACAATGGGCTCTGGTTAAAAGTAGTGCACTATATGGAATAGTGGGACACAGGGCTGTGCTGTACCATACTCATCTGTATAGCTCTACCATTATAATTGTCCAGACTCCCTCTACACGTCAATCAAGGCTGACCTGCGGATGCTGAACCACTGTCTGATACTGGAACGTCTCACATGTTTACATGCCTTTGATTCTCTGTGCAAAGTGAACTCAGACAAGACTGTCCCAAAATGGAACTAGAAAATGAGAGGTAGATGAAGAGAAGGCTCTGTGGGAACTGCAAAGTGCCTTCACAAGCACATGGATGTGAACATATGCACAAACAAAAACACAGACACACACACACACACGTAAACAAAAATACAGACACACACACACACTCACACAGCACGGGATGTCAGAATTGGCAGATGTGCTTTCTCTGATGTCATCCAAGTCTTAAGAACACTCTGAGGGAGATACAGGTAACTGCCATAATGATGGAAATTATTTTGAGTAAAGGGATACAAAGAGGGATACAAAGTACAGTATATTGAAAGCTGGTGCTTCCACACAGGTGTGGTTCCTGTATAAATGAAACAATTAACATCCCATAATGTTTAGGATCATGTTAAAATGCTGGACAGGCCAATAGGAATGGGGGGAGGGCATGCCATGAAATTAATAGCAACAAATACTATGATAAAGAACAAATATAATGATCTAATGCGGGATGACGTCATGTAAATTATGTGTCAGATGCTGAATTCTAGAGGATGTCTTACTTCCCTTGTAGCTAAATTATGTAAACTAAATGAACCTTTGTATACCAAAATGAGTCACATAGTGAGTTGTAAACAAGCAGTAGGAACCACATCATAAATAGTTGTGCTTATGAAAATGCCTTTCGTGAGTCATACACAAACTAATGTGACAGTTGACCGCAGACTGGTTATGTCATCTTGGGCTAGACACTAACCCTAGAGTGGATTGACCCATGCATCAATTTAATTAACATACAAAAAAAAAAAATCGATCTCCCCCAAAGACTTTTAAGAATTAAGTAACTTGTCACTTCAAGGCAAAATGGTTATTGTGCCATTAAACTGAATTGCCTTGAATTTTGGAAAGTGAATTTAAGTATTTCAAAGACAAATTATTTTGAAATGCCAAAAGTTCAGCAGGGAGGTTTTTCAGTGTCTATCGTCAGCAATTATCTCATGTGACATTTGGGATCACAGAAAAACAGAAGGATCAAAAGACAAATTACTCTTCAGAACCTATTCTCTGAAATATGATTCACTTAAAGAGATTCTCTGGTACCTTTGTATACTTTTTAGCCAGTAGTTATGAAAGTAGTGATCTCTCTCTCTCTCTCTCTCTCTCTCTCTCTCTCCTCTCTCCCTCCCTCTCTCCCTCCCTCTCTCCCTCCCTCTCTCCCTCCCTCTCTCCCTCTCTCCCTCTCTCCCTCCCCCTCCCTCCCTCCCTCCCTCCCTCCCTCGGGCACACCATGCAACCTCATTAGATAACGCTGGGCGGACCTCTTGCTGTCACTCAAATGCGAGGGGGTGAAGGTCATTGGCTAGAAATTGCTAGGGGTGCTGGCCTGCATGGGGGGGAAATGTAGGGAAAATGGCGTGTCACAGCTTCAAGAAAACACTTGCTTTTAAACTAGGGATATAATGGCTAATTGAGGTAAGTTAATTCTGCATGTATGAACTACACATTGACACATCCAGCCCAAAGAAGGAGATTTTAAAAATGCTTCCTTACTTGCCAAAGTACCGGAGCATGTCTTTAATGTCCTGGAAACAGCTTCTATTCTTGGGGACAGAGACATAACAAAAAATACAAAAATACTTCACAATTGACACACATTTGAATCCTAACTTCACTTTCAGATAGTGAGAAATAATACCAGACACACCGTGGATAGCCACTTTATCTGCTGCAATCGTTTCACAATAAAACCGGAGGAAATAGGAGGAAAGTAATCAACTGACTTCATTTCAGTCCATATCAGCCACATACACTATATCAAGTTAAACCAGGTGCTTTGGCTGTGTCAGGATGTTTGTCCTTAATAACCCCAGTGCTGGTCTGTATGTGCATTCGCGTGTCCGTGTGTACACCTGCTGGGCGTTGACCTGAATGGTCTGTGTACCATCTCTTCCCCATGAACGCACTACCGTGGCACCTTTCCCCCCAACACCCTTCCCAAAACAGCTCAAACTTAGAACCCTGCTGTGCCCCTGGGCCAAGGTCTATCCACAACCTCGCCACAGCCTCTCAGACTCCTGCTACATCCTCGCAGCAGGTTCTTTCATTAAAACTTCACCACAAAGTGCATGTGTGCTGCCCAAAGCTCCTCGTTAGACTAACCACACCACTCCGGGCTGGCAGGCACAGCCTGACATGACCAATAGCTGACGCCAAGTCAGATGCCTGTTGGCACTTTGTAAATGGGCCTTGAAAAGCCATTTTCCATTTCTGCCCATTACATGAAATGTCCCTAATTTCCTGCCGTGGGCAGACATGGTTTTATATGTAGAAAATTGCACTGTGCAAATCGGCGGGGGCTTCCATTTTGCGGTATCAAACGTCATTACAATAATGGACCTGAGCTTTTAAGGCAAATACCTGATGGGTAGAATGTTCTCCAAGAGGATAGGCTTTTGGCCTCTAGACCTGGGAGAACAGCCAGGTAGTGTGTGTATGGGCAGACAGGGAAAACGCAAACACACGACAGAGACACACACGCACATGCTTGCACACACACACTCAGCCTCCCCAAAACAAACTTATCCATTCAAGTTGAAACAACATCTATCAGAAAGCCCTGATAGAATGAGAAACTGTACCCATCTCCCTGTATTGGGCACAACCATGTATTTTAACTGGCAGCATTCAGGACTAAGTGAGCTGAGCCACAGTCACTGTGGTTTCCCTTCTCTAGCTACAGTGATAGAGAGTGGCTTTGGAGAGTGTGGCTGTCAGTCTGAGCCTAGCCAGATGATTGCTGTGAAATTCAAAAAGAAACACCTTATTTTTACCCAAGATCCTCTACCCTCTTTGGTCTCGGACTTATAAGCGTCCGCGGTGTTTCCTGCTCATTAAACCTGCAGCCATGGCCAATTTTAAGATCAATAGTTTTGAATATCACAAGAAGGTCAAGATAAATATATATATTGTTTAACCCGGCAGCTATTGTAACTTGATCCATCGAGCTTGACAATAGTTCCTTCCTGTATGTGAACCTGGCCTAAAAATGTCCAAAGATAATCACACTGTAGATTCAGCTCACAGAGCACAACGCAACCAGAAGAAACATCCCAGGAGGGGTATTTTAAGAACTGCTCAGTCTTTGAAGATACACTGTGGGGTCTATGGGTAACATTTGGAGAGGACTTGAACGTGGCCCTGTAGCACTGTTTAATTCATCAACAAATACTAAAAGGAGGAAAGAGCCAGTAGAACAGCGCCATAGTCTGTCATTGTTCAGAGACGAAGTGGCGTGACAAACCAGCGACAGACTACTGTATCACCCTCTGAATTAGTACAATACTTAACAAGATCACATGTCAGCTTGATTCGCCGAAGTCAACTCTCTTTGGCACAGTCAATGAAACCAATTCTGCTTATCGGTGAGACATGCGTTTTGAAATGAATATTTTGGGAAAGGGGAAAAGAGATGTGCCTCGATGTGCTGAACGTCTCACTTCAAATCAAAATCAGTTGGACTCACCCAGACAGCTTCCTGACGTTCAGTCCAGTTGTAAGAAGCACTCAACAATCCTCAGAGGACGTCTCTCCTCTCTCCACTTTTTCTCTTCTCATCTTTCTCTCTTCTCCTCCTTTTTTTCCGTTCTTCTCCCAGGCAGAGATTAGGCTTTTAGTGATTGTCAGATGTACCTACATAGGTTATAGCAATACAACATTTGCAAAACATAAATTTGTCTCAAGATATTTGCATAAAACATCCAACGGATTATCTTTTAATAATGTGCAGGGTGTCCTGAAAGAAAGCCGCGCCCTAAGGCGAACAAACAGCCCTCAGAAACAGATGGTGTGTTATGATACGCACATAGTCGTTGTATAAGCTTTCTGATCCTAGCGGAGACTAAGCTATTTGAACATCACAGCAAAGGCTACATAACATCAACATGCTCGAAAACGCCAGCCACCTTTTTAATGAAATAACTTCCTTAGACACAGTCGATATGACAAACCTAATTTCTCAGGCTAGCAGCTGGAAGGGAGGCAGGCTGCACGAAGCAGGCAGCAGACAGGCATCAGCGTTCTCCCGGTGCGGTGCAGGCTGCAAACAGAAACAGGCGTTGTTGTGTGGCCCCGCAGGCTGCACTAGGCTCCGTTCGTTCCGCTGTTTAAACATGCTAACGGTATTCTCTAACGGACGCTCCCTCATTAACGGAAGAGCAATGTGGCGGGGAGCGGCCCAGGAACGCTGAATGACAGGTGTGACATTTCTGACAGCTCGCCGTCCGTCCCAGGTGTCCGTCCATTGCCGTCGACGAAGTCTGAGCGGAACAGGCTGTCCAGAACACAACACAGTCGTATATTTATATGGTCTCACCGGAAGACCATTCAGGAATCTAGTAACTGTAAATAACTAAAAGGGAAATATTGCCAACAAACTTTTCTTTCATGTCTAAACTTGGGCATGAAAAGCATGTTTGGTGTTTGATGTTTTCAATAGTGGTGCCAGTGTATGCGGGGTCAAGGCGATCACATCTGCAAACATACCTTCAGTACAGTATATGTTTGTTGATATCCATTTCCCACAGTGAATTGTACCCTATTTATTCTAAATGTGTGTGTGTGTGTGTGTGTGTGTGTGTGTGTGTGTGTGTGGTTTGAGCTTCAACCCGTTCTCCTCTTCTACTAGCCTCTAGGGAGCCTCTGTTCTCAGGGCCTAAAACAATAGAGCTGCTATAGTACATTGGGCTGCAGGAATACACAAACAATGAAATATTCTGACTCACAGTCCAGATAAAATCTTATTTTGGAAAGAAATATACAAACACAGAAATAACCTCCCTTGAGGCTCTCGTGTGTGACTAACCTGAAAAAAAATAGAAAATAAATAATAAGATTCCAACAATATCTCCTCAGGTTTCGGATGGGAGCAAACACTCACAGACAGTCAGACAAGCAAACTATTGACAGATCTGATAATCTGTTTGGAGAAAGTGGCTTGAAACTGGACAGCCCTATCTACTGCTCCTGTTGTTGTCTGTGCTGTATAGAAGAGGGTGTTTTAGGACAACAGAAATGAAAGGTCCAGTGTTGCCAACATCTGGTCAGGGTATCATGGCAACCACATCCATAATCTGAACCGTAATTCAGAATTATCCAGTGATCCACGCTAAACGTACAAACACACACCAACACAGACAGAGGAGGACCATCTGCCTGCTTCACCTGAACAAACACACCCACACACGCTTGAGTGCACACACAAACACGCTCACACACTCTCCCACCTGTCGGCTGTCACAACCATATAGGTGTGAGAGGATCCACAGAGAGAGCAGTCTCCTGGTGTTGTGTGTGTAGTCCATCGTCCCTGACAGTGACAGTGGTCTGTGTGACTGGTCATTGAATTAGCCTGCAGGTAGATAACTAGGATTGCTGTCACTACTACCCTCTCAGATGGAGCCCTAAACTGGGGTCCGGTGCTGAGTGGCAGGCATAGACTCCCAGGACCACTGCCTGATTATAACACACCCCTTTCAACCACCACTTCTTATCTGTCGGTATGCTAATGATCAGGACTTGATCAGGACTTTTGAAGGAACACACGAGAATAACATTAATCAACGGCAGACAGCGGCCTTCTATTTCTTCTATTGTAAAATGACAGCTGTTTGGCCCGCAAGCCGCTTCCCATTAAATGTGTTGTAAATACAAGTCATTGTGCGGTCCGTGGCCTATTCTTTCCTCATTTCATTGTAAAGGGAAGTTGGGCTCACACAAAGCAGCCGACAGGGACATCAGTTAAACAAAGCCCTGACTTGTATTACTTTTAGTCCGACGTACAAAGCATGTCTGTTGCTGTGTTGTGTTCCTCTTTCAGCTTTATCGATCGTTCCTTTGTATTGACGCAGCTCAACGCTTCTCAGATCTCATGTATTTTCTTTGAAACCTTTCGACATTTAGTGAGACGGAGCTCGCTAGTTCAGAAGCACAAGGGATTCTGCCCCCAGTGTCTACAAGTAGACCTCCATTACCACACACACACAGCTGAACAGGCACACACACACACTCGCCCGCATGCGCACACACACACACACTGCCTTCTCGTCATCCACCCAGCTTGCGGATAGCTTCTCCACTACACTAGTAGCTACTTCAGTATGGAAGACAACAGCCCTCGGTGGAGTGGTAGAGGTTTGCAACGCTGTAAGACCAGGGAAAATCAATGAAAGAAATGTGTTCTGCTCAAAACTGAAAGCATTTGTTTTGCTGTGTGTCAGGAAAAAGTGATTTGCTGTATTGATGTTTTAATACAGAGAAAG
Organism: Oncorhynchus masou masou; assembly: GCF_036934945.1. NCBI lineage: Eukaryota > Metazoa > Chordata > Actinopteri > Salmoniformes > Salmonidae > Oncorhynchus > Oncorhynchus masou. The sequence goes on along the minus strand of NC_088237.1, from coordinate 12,189,354 downwards.
AGAAAGGAAAACGAAAGTCCGCCATCTTGGGTGTAGAGAAACGTGTAGAGATTCAGATGGTCAGACACAACCTACAGCCTGCCATACAGGGACAGATAGGAGGGATGGGTACAGGACTGGGAATGTTACATTACACTTGTTGTCATTGTGTTTTTTTCCACGTAATTTAAAATCAATAAATGGGAGTCGTTTCAGGAAACTAGACATAAAGCACTAGTCAAAAGTTTGGTCACACCTACGCATTACAGGGTTTGTCTTTTATTTATTTATTTTAACCATTTTCTATGTTGTAACATAATAGTGAAGACCTCAAACTATGAAATAACACATGGAATCATGTAGCAACCCAAAAAGTGTTAAGCAAATCAAAATATATTTTATATTTGAGATTCTTCAAAGTAGTCAGCCTTTGCCTTGACGACAGCTTTGCACACTCTTGGCATTCTCTCAACCAGCTTCATGAGGCTGTCACCTGGAATGATTTTCAATTAACAGGTGTGCCTTATTAAAAGTTAAATAGTGGAATTTCTTTCCATCTTAATGCGTTTGAGCCAGTCTGTTGTGTTGTGACAAGGTAGGGGTGGGAAACATAAGATAGCTCTATTTGGTAAAAGACCAAGTCCATATTATGTCAAGAACAGCTCAAATAAGCAATGAGAAACGATAGTCCATCATTACTTTAAGACATGAAAGTCAATCCGGAAAAGTTCAAGAACTTTGAAAGTTTCTTCAAGTGGAGTCACAAAAACCAGCAAGCGCAATGATGAAACTGGCTCTCATGAGGAACGCCACAGGAAAGGAAGACCGAGAGTTACCTCTGCTGCAGAGGATAAGTTCATTAGAGTTACCAGAAATTGCACCCTAAATGCTTCAGAGTTCAAGTAACAGACACATATCAACATCAACTGTTCAGAGGAGACTGCATGAATCAGGCCTTCATGGTCAAATTGCTGCAAAGAAACCACTACAAAGGACACAAATAAAAAGAGGAGACTTGCTTGGGCCAATAAACACAAGCAATGGACATTAGACTGGTGGAAATCTGTCCTTTGGTCTGATGAGTCCACATTTGAGATGTTTGGTTCCAACCGCCGTGTCTTTGTGAGACGCAGAGTAGGTGAACGGATTATCTCCGTATGTGTGGTTCCCACCGTGAAGCATGGAGGAGGAGGTGTGATGTTGTAGGGGTGCTTTGTTGGTGACACTGTCAGTGATTTAGTCATTTGTCATTTTTTTTAACAGGACAATGACCCAACACACCTCCAGGCTGAGTAAGGGCTATTTGACCAAGAAAGAAAGTTTTTCAATTGAAGCTGGTAGAGGGAATTCTAAGAGTGTACAAAGGCTACTTTGAAGAATCTTAAATATAAATTATATTTTGATTTGTTTAACACTTTTTTGGCTACTACATGATTCAACACATGCTATTTCATAGTTTTGTTGTCTTCACTATTATTCTACAATGTAGAAAAAAATAGTACAAATAAAGAAAAACCCTTGAATGAGAAGGTGTGTCCAAACATTGTGTTGCTCACCACTTTCTGGAGGACAGAGTTTTGAAATCAGTGGAATTAGAGTATGATAGATAAGGGGATGGAGTAAACACCGGTCTTCAAACTAAGGGCAACCACGGCATCCGTGATAGAGGCTAAATCTTAAGAGGGTGTGAGCAATACTGAACGAGTGTAGACAAAGAAGAGCTCTCCAGTAGGTGTACCAAAACATTCAAAGGCCACATTTATCACCTTTCAAATCAGAATTACTTTCCCACAGTTCCTCAACTGTAGTGTATGATATACCATTTTCTGAGTCTCTACTTTTATCCAATGTAAAAAACAAAATTTCAAATGTTGCTACATCAGACCGATTCGAGACGGTTTGGTCACAAATATAGCAATAAACAAAAATATCAAACTGGTGTCTGTGTTGTATCTTAAAAGCACAAGCAACAAATCTACACATTTGCAAAACATTCCTTTATTATAAATAAATCATTTGTATAAAAACTGGCATGCTTCAACCAGGGCATTTACAGATTCACAAGCCAGGGCTACCCATCCAGTTAGCCAATCGATACAAGAGACAAACTTTCTGAGTATGCAAGGTCGCACGACAGATGGGACAAGAATGAAAAAATCTTCACAACCACAAAAATACTTACAAGTAGAGTAACAATAAACATAATGGTCGATTCTCATAGTTTATTCTATTTTCTCTTTTAAATATTTTATTTTTTTAAAACTCTTTTTAAATCTCCCATATACATCTCCCTTGTGTATAACTTTTACACCATGTTGTTTTGTATTCTTTTTCTTCTTTTTTCTTCATTTTTTTCTCTGGACCATAGAGCCTGCATGGGATTTTTTTTTGTTTACCGTTAAGTCTCTTTTTTCCACGGTTAGTTCAAAGTTTATGGCAGGACCGTTGTGCTGTGATTTACAGGAAGAGAGCGAACGGGGCCCACTGATTGGTGGTTGGTCTTTGTGGTCCCGCCTCTCTGGTGGTTTGTGTCGGTTTGATGCTGTCAGAACAATATAAAATGTCTCATGCTTGGTTAGCGGTGGTGGTGGGAGTTCCATCTGTCTGTCCGTCTTCACGTCCATCAGGCCGTCATCTGTCGGTCTGAGTGACAGCTCCTTCCCTCAGCTGTTCTCACCCTTGGGAAACCTCCCTCCACTTTGGTGCTGTTCAGATGTTCAGATGGCATGATTACTGTAGCTGACATATGTTGTCTTAGTTGATGAAGCTGCCAGGGGGAAAAGAGTGGAAGAGAGGAGAGGAAATATATCAGGAGATATACATTTCCTATTGAGTGTAATATTAGTGCACACCTGCATCTGGGGTCTGAGGCTGTGTTTGTCAAGTCCGTTATGTTACATGTCCCCTGTAGCTGTTGGTTGTAAATGTCAGTTGTTTTTAAGTGACCGCGGACCGCTGGCGCTGAGCTATCGTCAAGACGGTGCCCCTTGCCCGCCTTGTTAAGGAGGATTTTAAAGGAGACACTATGTCAAACTGTAGGAATCAAAACTGTTCCAACAATTTCTTCTTCACACAACACAAACCTTAGGCAGGTAGAGTTTGAAAATAATGTCTCAGGCAGACTGTGGTTTGTGAAAATTAACTGTGTGTGCGTGTGTGTGTGTTATTCTAGCCGACCAAACTGCTGACTGCGAGACTTCTGGGCGTTCAGGTCTGTGATGAAGAAATAGTTAGAATGCTGCAGTTCAGAACACGGAACAGAGTAAACGAAGCCTAATTACACCAACCACTCCAGAACCGTTTAAACCTCTCAGAGCACCCAGATCAACTGTGATGAAATAACTGTTTTAAACACCCACGGAACATTCTGAATCTCCACTGGTGAAAGAAAAATATTTCCAGGTCATAGTGTCGATGAGGGAAGACTGGCTTCTCACACAACACAGCTTTGACGTTTAAGTAAGCTGCTCCACATAGTTAAGTTGAATGGGAAGCTCATTTTAACACTCTGTATGTGAAGTAAACAACAACAACAAAAACAGGTTGCAGCACTCAAGCTCTCTCAAGAACATTGTTAACAATTCAGACATTACATTTGGTTTGTTATTAAAAGACTGATATTTGAATGAGAGATATGAAAAAGGGCCCAACTTACATGTTACTACTGTCATACTGTAGTTGTAGAGATGATCAAAAGGTTGGTTATATCAGCGTAGTTGTATAGATTATTTCTCTTGTGTGTAATTGTAGATCTACAGATTTGTTCTATGAGTGTAGGTGTATAGATTGGTAGTTACAGTGCCTTGCGAAAGTATTCGGCCCCCTTGAACTTTGCGACCTTTTGCCACATTTCAGGCTTCAAACATAAAGATATAAAACTGTATTTTTTGTGAAGAATCAACAACAAGTGGGACACAATCATGAAGTGGAACGACATTTATTGGATATTTCAAACTTTTTTAACAAATCAAAAACTGAAAAATTGGGCGTGCAAAATTATTCAGCCCCTTTACTTTCAGTGCAGCAAACTCTCTCCAGAAGTTCAGTGAGGATCTCTGAATGATCCAATGTTGACCTAAATGACTAATGATGATAAATACAATCCACCTGTGTGTAATCAAGTCTCCGTATAAATGCACCTGCACTGTGATATTCTCAGAGGTCCGTTAAAAGCGCAGAGGGCATCATGAAGAACAAGGTCGCAAAGTTCAAGGGGGCCGAATACTTTCGCAAGGCACTGTATATTAGTGTAGATCAGGGATCATCAACAAGATTCAGCCGCGGGGAGGATTGGTTTGGAGTCGGATGACTGCAAGAATCCCAAGCAGATATGTTTGACTAAAACAATTTGAAATCTTGCTGACGTTTGCATACGATCACGTGTTCCTCTACTATGCGTGGGAATAGTTGGGGACAGATTTCCCCCCAAAAATGTATTACTTGTAGCTGATTTCCTGGTGTTTTGACAGTCTTATGTCCAACAATGAAAATTCAACAACACTTTATTTTTTATTTTATTTTTAAACTTGAAGGGCCAAATAAAACCATTCAGCCCATGGGCCGTCAGTTGGGGAACCCTGGTGAAGATGTACTATATATATGTATACTGTTAGTATAGGTGTATACAATATATAATTAGATATATAAGTGTATTATGTATAGGTTAGTAAAGGTGTGTTCTTACTCACTGTTGGTCTCCATGCTCTCACACAGCTCCGTCTTAACCTCTCCGTTGGGCCGGTCGCCTCCCTTCTGCAGCTTTCCTGACATGGTGGCGGCGGTGACGATGGCCTTGAAGCTGCGTTTACGTTTGGGGATGTTCTGCTCCGGGTGGAAGATGATGACGTAGACCTTGGGCATGTACAACATCCCCAGAGAGACAGAGGCGCTGAGGCTGAGCGAGATAGTCAGGGTGGTGGTCTGGATGTACATCTGGGGAGAGAGGGAGAGGAAGGGGGGAGGGAGGGAGGGAGGGAGTAAAGGCATCAATATACTGTAACCACTAACAACTGTATACCGACCAATCTACGCTGATATAAAGCATACGCTGATATAAAGCATACGCTGATATAAACCATACGCTGATATAAACCATACGCTGATATAAACCATACGCTGATATAAACCATACGCTGATATAAACCATACGCTGATATAAACCATACGCTGATATAAACCATACGCTGATATAAACCATACGCTGATATAAACCATAAGCTGATATAAACCATACGCTGATAACCCTACAATGGCTACTGTACAATGTCAGAAATTATACTTGACAAAACCCCTATGGTATCATATCACTGAGCGGAAGCTTCATCATAAATAAACACAAACCTGCGCACGCACGCACACAGACACACTAACACACACACAAACACACAAAGCGCATCCACTCATCTGTGTCCATCCCTGACTATAGCATGGTGTAGGAATCACAGCTAGCAGATGGCCAGTCACGCTTCTTCAGGCACAACAACACACCACAGCCCCGGCTAGCCAGCGTAGCGTTCCGCTGAGGAGGAAAACAAACCAGTGCTCCACCACCTCCTCCCTCGCCAAGAGAGAACAGGCGTGAACAGATTACACATGTTGACAGTAATACCAGTTTACAGTATATCCTCTCTAATGAGAGCATCCGGTAAGAAGCTGAGAAAAGGCTTAGATGTTGAAGTGTGTGTGCGCTTGTGAGTGTGTGTGTGTGTGTGTGTGTGTGTAGGGTGGTAGAAATGATCCAAACATCATGTTGAATATAATAAACTACACTCATCAATACGACTCCATTATCATGTGAATGATAATCGCCAAGGTAGCGAATCTTGCATCACCACTCGGAATACTATAAGATGGACGTGTCTAGGTTTACCGTTATGCAATTATTAAGAGGCTAAGGGACAAAGGAACTAATGTCTTGCAATCAATGTGCTAGCATTTAATGATTGAGTTAACCTTGAGATGTGATGCATAGTTAGACCAAGCATATACAGTGGCTTGCGAAAGTATTGACCCCCCTTGGCATTTTTCCTATTTTGTTGCCTTACAACCTGGAATTAAAATAGATTTTTGGGGGGGGTTGTATAATTTGATTTACACAACATGCCTACCACTTTGAAGATGCCAAATATGTTTAATTGTGAAACAAACAAGAAATAAGAAGAAAAAACATAAGCATAACTATTCACCCCCCAAAGTCAATACTTTGTAGAGCCACCTTTTTGCAACAATTACAGCTGCAAGTCTCTTGGGGTATGTCTCTATAAACTTGGCACATCTAGCCATTGGGATTTTTGCCCAATCTTCAAGGCAAAACTGTTCCAGCTCCTTCAAGTTGTAAGCGTTCCACTGGTGTACAGCAATCTTTAAGTCATAGCACAGATTCTCAATTTGATTGAGGTCTGGGCTTTGACTAGGCCATTCCAAGACATTTAAAATGCTTCCCCTTAAACAAATTGAGTGTTGCTTTAGCATTATGCTTAGGGTTATTGTCCATTTCACTCAATAATTTCTCTGTATTTAAAGCCATCCATCATTACTTCAATTCTGACCAGTTTCCCAGTCCCCGCCGATGAAAAACATGGTAGTCTCGGGGGGAAGAGATGTGTTGGGTTTGTGTCAGACAAAGCTTTTCCTTGATGGCCAAAAAGCTCAATTTTAGTCTCATCAAACCAGAGTACCTTCTTACATATGTTTGGGGATGTTCGCTTATTTTTTTTCATTAATAAATGGCTTTTTTCTGGCCACTCTTCCGTAAACCCAGCTCTGTGGAGTGTACTGCTTAAAGAGGTCCTATGGACAGATACTCCTTGAAGGAGCTTTGCAGCTCCTTCAGGGTTATCTTTGGTCTCTTTGTTGCCTCTCTGATTAATACCCACCTTGCCTGGTCCGTGAGTTTTGGTGGGCTGACCTCTCTTGACAGGTTTGTTGTGGCGCCATATTCTTTCCATTTTTTATAATGGATTTAATCATGCTCCGTGGGATGTTCAAAGATTTGGGATATTTTTTTATAACCCAGCCCTGATCTGTACTTCTCCACAACTTTGTCCCTTACCAGTTTGGAGAGCTCCTTGGTCTTCATGGTGCTGCTTGCTTGGTGATGCTGCTTGCTTAGTGATGTTGCAGACTCTGGGGCCTTTCAGAACAGGTGTATATATACTTAGAACATGTGACAGATCATGTGACACTTAGATTGCACACAGGTGGACTTTATTTAACTAGTTATGTGACTTCTGAAGGTAATTGGTTGCACCAAATCTTATTTAGGGGATTCATAGCAAATGGGGTGAATACATATGCACGCACCACTTTTCAATTTCTTTTTTTTTTTTTTATCATTTCACTTCACCAATTTGGACTATTCTGTGTATGTCCTTTAAATGAAATACAAATAAAAATACATTTAAATTACAGGTTGAAATGCAACAAAATAGGAAAAACGCCAAGGGGATGTCATGTCTTGTTATGTCTGTTCCTGTCCTTTCTCTTCACTCTCTCTCTCTGCTGGTCTTTTTAGGTTACCTTCTCTGTCTCTCATTCCTCAGCTGTTCTACATCTGCTCTAACTAGCTCATTCACTCTTTCACACCTGTTCTCTCTCCCCCCTCTGATTAGGTCTCTATTTCTTTCTCTGTTCCTGCTACTTTCAGTGTCTGATTCTCGTTTGTGTTTTTTGATGCCAGAAGCAAGCTGTCGTCTCGTTTGCTTCCACCTTGTCCTGTCCTGTCGGAGTCTGCCTGGCAGGTGTATCCTGCACTATACTAACGTTCTTTTTGTTCCGCTGACAACGTTGGAAGAGGATTCATGCCATTCCTGTTTTTTCATTAAAGAACTCTGTTTTCTGTTAAAACCGCTTTTGGGTCTTCACTCAAGTTCATAAAAGAAGAATCAGACCAAGAATGGACCCAGCGGCTCCGGACCCTTTTCACTCCGCCGTCGAGATCCAGGGAGCGATGCTAGGCAGACACGAGGAGGAATTGTCTGCTGCTCGACATGCCGTTGAGACCCTGGCCGTCCAAGTCTCCGACCTCACAAGACAGGTTCACCAACTCCACCTCGATCCACCGCCCACTTCCAGGGTTTCCGAGTTTCCGGAGCCCAGGATCAACAACCCGCCGTGTTACTCTGGGGAGCCCACTGAGTGCCGCTCATTCCTCACTCAGTGTGATGTGGTGTTCTCTCTCCAGCCCAACACTTACTCCAGGAGCGCAGCCCGCATCGCCTACGTCATTTCTCTCCTTACCGGACGGGCGCGTGAGTGGGGCACGGCAGTCTGGGAGGCGAGGGCTGAGTGTATTAACCAGTATCAAGACTTTAAGGAGGAGATGATACGGGTTTTTGACCGTTCTGTTTTTGGCGAGGAGGCTTCCAGGGCCCTGTCTTCCCTATGTCAGGGGAATCGATCCATAACGGATTATTCTATTGAGTTTCGCACTCGCTGCCTCTAGTGACTGGAACGAGCCGGCTTTGCTCGCTCGTTTTCTGGAGGGTCTCCTCGTCGAGGTTAAGGATGAGATCCTCTCCCGGGAGGTTCCTTCCAGTCTGGACTCCTTAATAGCTCTCGCTATTCGCATAGAGCGACGGTTTGATCTTCGTCGCCGAGCTCGTGGAAAGGAGCTCGCGTTCTCCGTTGCTCCCCTCTCCACATCACTGCCACCTGCCGCATCACTGCCACCCACCTCCGCCGGCTCGGATGCTGAGCCTATGCAGCTGGGGGGTATCCGCATCTCGGCCAAGGAGAGGGAACGGAGAATCACCAATCGCCTTTGTCTCTACTGCGGCTCCGCTGGTCATTTTGTCACCTCATGTCCAGTAAAAGCCAGAGCTCATCAGTAAGAGGAGGGCTACTGGTGAGCGCAACTACTCAGGCCTCTCCTTCTGGATCACGCACTACCTTTCCGGTCCATCTCCGCTGGCCCGGTTCATCTGCTTCCTGCAGTGCCTTGATAGACTCTGGGGCGGAGGGCTGTTTTATGGACGAGACCTGGGCTCGGGAACATGACATTCCTCTCAGACAGTTAGGGGAGCCCACGGCCTTGTTCGCTTTAGATGGTAGTTCTCTCCCCAAGATTCAGCGTGAGACGCTGCCTTTAACCCTCACTGTCTCTGGTAATCATAGCGAAACCATTTCTTTTTTAATTTTTCGTTCACCTTTTACACCTGTTGTTTTGGGTCATCCCTGGCTAGTGCGCCATAACCCTTCTATTAATTGGTCTAGTAATACTATCCTATCCTGGAATGTTTCTTGTCATGTAACCTGTTTAATGTCTGCTATCCCTCCTGTTTCCTCTGTCTCTTCTTCACAGGAGGAGCCTGGCGATTTGACAGGGGTGCCGGAGGAGTATCACGATCTGCGCACGGTGTTCAGTCGTTCCAAGGCCACTTCTCTCCCTCCACACCGGTCGTATGACTGTAGTATTGATCTCCTTCCGGGAACTACTCCCCCCGGGGTAGATTATACTCTCTGTCGGCTCCCGAACGTAAGGCTCTCGAGGATTATTTGTCGGTTTCGCTCGACGCCGGTACCATAGTCTCCTCCTCCTCTCCCGCCGGAGCGGGGTTTTTTTTTGTTCAGAAGAAGGACGGGTCCCTGCGCCCATGCGTGGATTATCGAGGGCTGAATGACATAACAGTTAAGAATCGTTATCCGCTTCCTCTTATGTCTTCAGCCTTCGAGATCCTGCAGGGAGCCAGGTTTTTCACCAAATTGGACCTTCGTAACGCCTACCATCTCGTGCGCATCAGGGAGGGGGACGAGTGGAAGACGGCGTTTAACACCCGTTAGGGCACTTTGAATACCGGGTTCTTCCTTTCGGCCTCGTTAACGCTCCAGCTGTCTTTCAGGCACTAGTTAACGACGTCCTGAGAGACATGCTGAACATTTTTGTTTTCGTTTACATGGACGATATCCTGATTTTTTCTCGTCTCTCTCGATTCATGTTCAGCACGTGCGACGCGTCCTCCAGCGCCTTTGGAGAACTGTCTTTATGTGAAGGCTGAGAAGTGCATTTTTCATGCCGCCTGTCCCTTTTCTCGGTTCCGTTATTTCCGCTGAGGGCATTAAGATGGATCCCGCTAAGGTCCAGGCTGTCATTGATTGGCCCGTTCCTAAGTCACGCGTCGAGCTGCAGCGCTTTCTGGGCTTCGCTAATTTCTATCGTCGTTTCATCCGTAATTTCGGTCAGGTGGCAGCTCCCCTCACAGCCCTTACTTCTGTTAAGACGTGCTTTAAGTGGTCCGTTTCCGCCCAGGGAGCTTTTGATCTTCTTAAGAATCGTTTTACATCCGCTCCTATTCTTGTTACACCTGACATCTCTAGACAGTTTGTTGTTGAGGTTGACGCGTCAGAGGTGGGCGTGGGAGCCATTCTCTCTCAGCGCTCTCTCTCTGACGGCAAGGTCCATCCTTGCGCGTTTTTCTCTCATCGCTTATCGCCGTCAGAACGTAACTATGATGTTGGTAATCGCGAACTGCTCGCCATCCGCTTAGCCCTAGGCGAATGGCGACAGTGGTTGGAGGGGGCGACCGTTCCTTTGTCGTTTGGACTGACCATAGGAACCTTGAGTACATCCGTTCAGCCAAACGACTTAATGCGCGTCAGGCTCGTTGGGCTCTGTTTTTCGCTCGTTTCGAGTTTGTTATTTCTTATCGTCCGGGCTCAAAAACACCAAGCCTGATGCTTTATCTCGTCTCTTCAGTTCTTCTGAGGTCTCCACCGACCCCGAGGGGATTCTCCTGACGGGCGTGTTGTCGGGTTGACTGTCTGGGGAATTGAGAGGCAGGTAAAGCAAGCACTCGCTCACACTCCGTCGCCGCGAGCTTGTCCTAGGAACCTTCTGTTCGTTCCCGTTCCTACTCGTCCGGCCGTTCTTCAGTGGGCCCACTCTGCCAAGTTAGCCGGCCACCCCGGCGTTCGGGGTACGCTCGCTTCCATTCGCCAGCGTTTCTGGTGGCCCACTCGGGAACGTGACGCGCCGATTTGTCCGCTTGCTCGGTCTGCGCGCAGACTAAATCTGGGAACTCTCCTCCTGCCGGCCGTCTCAGACCGCTTCCCATTCCCTCTCGACCGTGGTCTCACATCGCTTTAGATTTTATCACCGGACTGCCTTCATCAGCGGGGAAGACAGTTATTCTTACGGTTGTCGATAGATTCTCTAAGGCGGCTCATTTCATTCCTCTCGCTAAGCTCCCTTCTGCTAAGGAGACGGCTCAGATCATTATCGAGAATGTTTTCCGAATTCATGGCCTTCCGTCTGACGTCGTTTCCGACAGAGGCCCGCAGTTCACGTCTCAATTTTGGAGGGAGTTTTGCCGTTTGATTGGGGCTTCCGTCAGTCTCTCGTCCGGCTTTCATCCCCAGTCTAACGGTCAAGCCGAACGGGCCAATCAGACTGTTGGTCGCATTTTACGCAGTCTTTCTTTTCGTAACCCTGCGTCTTGGTCTGAACAGCTCCCCTGGGCAGAGTACGCCCACAACTCGCTTCCCTCGTCTGCTACCGGTCTATCCCCTTTTCAGTGTAGCCTCGGGTACCAGCCTCCGCTGTTCTAATCTCAGCTCGCCGAGTCCTGCGTCCCCTCCGCTCAGGCTTTTGTCCAGCGTTGCGAGCGCACCTGGAAGGGGGTCAGGTCGGCACTTTGCCGTAATAGGGCGCAGACTGTGAGGGCCGCTAATAAGCGTAGGACCAAGAGTCCTAGATATTGTTGCGGTCAGAGAGTATGGCTCTCCACTCAGAACCTTCCCCTTAAGACAGCTTCTCGCAAGTTGGCCCCGCGGTTCAGTGGTCCGTTCCGTATTTCCCAGGTCATTAATCCTGTCGCAGTGCGACTTCTTCTCCCGCTATCTTCGTCGCGTTCACCCGGTCTTCCATGTCTCCTGTGTTAAGCCCGTTCTTCGCGCCCCCCGTCCCTCCCCCCATCCTTGTCGAGGGCGCACCCATCTACAGGGTTCGTAAGATTTTGGACATGCGCCCTCGGGGCCGTGGTCATCAGTACCTAGTGGATTGGGAGGGGTACGGTCCTGAGGAGAGGAGTTGGGTTCCCTCTCGGGACGTGCTGGACCGTTCGCTGATCGATGATTTCCTCCGTTGCCGCCAGGTTTCCTCCTCGAGTGCGCCAGGAGGCGCTCGGTGAGTGGGGGGGGGTACTGTCATGTCTTGTTATGTCTGTTCCTGTCCTTTCTCTTCACTCTCTCTCTCTGCTGGTCTTTTTAGGTTACCTTCTCTGTCTCTCATTCCTCAGCTGTTCTACATCTGCTCTAACTAGCTCATTCACTCTTTCACACCTGTTCTCTCTTCCCCCTCTGATTAGGTCTCTATTTCTTTCTCTGTTCCTGCTACTTTCAGTGTCTGATTCTCGTTTGTGTTTTTTGATGCCAGAAGCAAGCTGTCGTCTCGTTTGCTTCCACCTTGTCCTGTCCTGTCGGAGTCTGCCTGGCAGGTGTATCCTGCACTATACTAACGTTCTTTTTGTTCCGCTGACAACGTTGGAAGAGGATTCATGCCATTCCTGTTTTTTCATTAAAGAACTCTGTTTTCTGTTAAAACCGCTTTTGGGTCTTCACTCAAGTTCATAACAGGGGATGTATACTTTTGCAAGGCACTGTATGCTATGTATATTGTGAATAACATTTACCATTAGACATTTCACCAAATAATAATAAGTAATATTAATCAGAAATTTGAGGACTACGATTCCTATCCATTTAAAAGTAGCCATAATTATTACAGTTACACAATAAGATTACAATAAACAAATGATGGACACCAGAAATCTTCTAATTAAAAAATAATACAAAAAAATAATGGGTCTTAACAGCATAGAAAATGCATCACTATGACATCAGGAGATCGGTTAACCAATAACTACATGATCTAAGTTTAAACCCATCTTGTAGTCTTCCAAGAGTGCCAACTACCTGTATCGCCTATCGTCTAATTAACATCCCTTTGCGCGGCCCAAAACATTCCAGGCATTCTCTAATCTAATCACCACACCTCAACACTGTGTCGCTCCTGTGTCGCTCCTCTGAACTATCCGCCGCCAAGCGTACAGAGTAACACAGTTTCTCTGTGACAATAAATCCATAGCACTTACAGTATAATGAAACATAGCTCTTTATGAACTCTTGAAACAATCCAAACATGGCAATTTAATTCACACAGTAACATTAATTTAGTCGATTCAAGTTTCATCAGTCTTCACCTCTCCTGGCTTCAGTGACCCTAGGACTTCTGTGAGAATGTCTCTTCATCGAAATTGTCACAGACATGCTGTGTTTGACCCCTATGATAGCCCTCAGATGGTCTGTCTTTCAAACAATGCCATAAATCGTGGTTGAGTCATCACGCTGGGCCAGCAAGTTGCTAGAGGCATCTTCATCACTGGCCTTCCTCATCGTTCACATTTGTTCACTCTCTTTGTTCCACTACTCGTGTGTGTGTGTGGGTACATAATGCATGCGTGTGCACAGTGTGCTCTCACAGTGTACTAACGGTGTGGACTGGTATACATCTCCAGGCAGGCCTCGAGGCCAGCATACCACGACTTCGGCATGGCAGCAGTGTTATCTGTGTGTCAGTGGGTGTCAACTAGCGTCAGCGTTATAGGTGTCAGTTAGCTAGAGGGCTAATGTAATGCACCGTTAGCCGTTAAAGGATCGCTACTGTTTGGCGTCGCACAGAGATTTTTCAACCAACCTTATCTTTGTTCGGCCAAACATGTATCTTCTTAAATGCCCATGTCCAGTTGCAGGTAGTTGGTTTGAACTTGAGAAAAGGCTGTGTTATTCAAAATAAATACATGTTTTGCTCCGCGAAGTAATCCAACAATGTGTACGCCGACATCTTATCTATTTCAAAAGACACATGTTTAGCCGAATCAAGAATGAAGATAGTGTCACCAAGTTAAGGTAGGTCGAAAATGCTCTATGCTACACCAAACAGTACCCCTCCTGTCACGTCTAATGGAGCATCACATTAGCCCGCTTCGATCTGCTAGCTACAGGTAACTGCCAAAATAAAGGAAACACTTGAATAAATGAGGGTAACAAAGTTTATTGAAATCAGGTGCTTCCACACAGGTGTGGTTCCTGAGTTAATTAAGCAATTAACATGCCATCATTAGGGTGTCAAAAAATGTTTAAAAAATGTGTGTTAAAAAAATGCTTGGCAAGCCATTATTTTGGCTATGATGGCTATGATGGCCATGCCCCCGTAGGATGACAACTCCCCCATCCAGAACAATTCGATGAGCATAAAAACCATGTAAACCATATCCTATATCCATGGCCATCTCAGTCACCAGATCTCAACCCTGTTGAACACTTATGGGGAAACTTGGAGTGGCGCCTGAGACAGCGTTTTCTACCACCATCAACAAAACACCAAATGCTGGAATTTCCAATGGAAGAATGGTGTGAGTGTAGAATCTATGTGTGAGCAGCTCTTCAATGCCAGCCAGGTGTGACTCATATAGCAGGTCACCCTGTTAGCTAAGCTCTCTGTCCCTGTGACATCCCTTTCCTCTCACATCAGCTCTGGAGAGAACATATCGTACCAACACAACAACAGCTGCCTGGAGGGAGAATAGGCTAGAGAACGCATTATAGGGCATTTATGCAGTAGGTGCTACTCATACAGCCAGACTAAGGTAGGGAAGAATCCTACCAAAAAAAACGACCATTTAATTCAAAGTGTCACTGTCTCCCACTGACATTGACGCATGACTAAAGGAAATGTTGATTTAAGTGGAAGTTAGGATTCACTCCATTTTAGAGCAATACTTTTGGTGCACTATATGTGAAGAATAGGGTGCCATATGGGACTGGCCCAATTCCCTCTTCAGTGACTCATCAAATCCTCATTCAACGACATGGACACTCAACTCCTAATATCTGATCTGAGTTTATCTTCACAACGGTCTGTGTTATCTACTTTAATAGGATATAGAGCAGTTTAAGCTGTAGATTAAGCTGTAGATTACAGCAGAAGGAGCCCCGGGTGAACGTGGGCAGAGAGAGCAGAGCACTGACAGGACGGTGTGTCCATACAGAGAGTGATATCCGATGAGAGACAGGGAGAAGGGAAACAGAGGAGAGAAAGATAGGGGAGGAGGGAGAGAGAAAGAGAGAAGGGAAACAGAGGAGAGTAAGAGAGGGGAGGAGGGAGAGAGGAGAAAGAGAGAGAAAGTGAGGGGAGGAGGGAGAGAGGAGGAAGAGAGAGAAAGAGAGAAGGGAAACGGAGGAGAGAAAGAGAGGGGAGGAGGGAGAGAGGAGAAAGAGAGAGAAAGAGAAGGGAAACGGAGGAGAGAAAGAGAGGGGAGGAGGGAGAGAGGAGGAAGAGAGAGAAAGATAAAGGGAATAGGGGAGAGACGGGGAGAATGAAAAAGACGAGAGGTCAAATGACAGTCAAAGAGGGAGAAAAAGAGAAAAAACAGAGTGAGAAAGGAAAAAGAGAGCAATAGAGAGAGGCAGTCCTCAGAGCACTAAGCCCTCCCTTATAAAAGCAGCACGTCTGGAGATAGCAGACGTCTGGAGATAGCAGTCTCCATTACACTCTGCTGAGAGCAGGAGGATCCACCCAGCAGACGTATTTAACCTTTATTTAACTGGGCAAGTCAGTTACAATGTTATATGTAAGAAGTCTACAATGGCTGCCTACCCCGTCCAAACCCTAAGCCGGACGATGCTGGGCCAATTAGGCGCTGCCCTATGGGACTCCCAATCACAGCCAGTTGTGATACAGCCTAGAATCGAACCAGGGTCTGTAGTGACGAGCCAGCAGATGTTTGTTGTACAGCCACACATACACACACACGCACACACACACATACACACACACACACACTCTCCCACTCTCTCCCTCTTTCTCGGTCTTTCTCCCTCCCTCTCCCTCTTTCTCTCCTCTTGATCGCTCCTCCATCCCTCCATCTCTCCCTCGCTGGGCAGGTATGATAGGTGGAAAAGGTAAATATGTGCTTTAGTGGGGCTGACCCGCTGTGAATAGGGCAATTAGCTCCACTCTGCTAGCCACTACTGCTTTCCTTCCTATGGTATAAAGCTGTCTTTAGAGAAGTCAATACGCTAGGCTTTGTGTCATTACATCCACCACTTAAACCACAGGTTTGGGGAGTAACGGATTACATGTAATCCATTACATGTAAGAGATTACTTTCTCTCTTTTTTTTGTAATCCGTTACATTACGAGCAAAAATATTGTCATGAGATTACAGATACTTAAAAAAAAACTAGAGGTGTGACTTCGAGGATTACTTTTAAATTCAGAAAGGATGTTTGTGGAAAACAATCTTAATTAAAACACTTCTCTGTTTTCTCAATGACAATCAAACCAGCATTGAAAAAAGGCACAAGTTTAAATTTGTTCAACCAGAGTGAGTCTAAACACAAGTCAGAGACCACTACGATGACACACCAAATGTGTTTGATGGATCGTGGGAAAAGAGCAGAAATAGGCTTTTGAAGGCTACAGTCCAAGATATGTCTTCCAATGGTGCGGCTGCTGTCGGCATCCAAGCTGATCCAACTTGAATAAGCACTTGGAGGTAAGGACAGCAGTGGTGTAGTCTACAGCGATACGGATATCACTGATTATTGATATCTACCTCGCTCATTGATGTGAATCACACTGCTGCTCTCATATATATCCATTGATCCTTGAAGAATAGAACTTGTAAATGCCTCATGAGTTTAGTTCAACTGTCACACTCCATGAGAACCCAACATATAAGCTTGTTTTACTCCAATGTCTGTAAACATTGTAAATATTAACAAACCCTGTATAACCTCATAACATGGTTAAAACAATACTTTTGATATCATGGATGGTCAGTCCTTGCATCCATAGCTCTGCCTATTAATCTGAGAGTGGTTACATTTCTCCAGGTCCATCCCTCAGCTTTTTATCCAAAACAGAGGCGGGGCAAGTATTTTGTTATTGTTTCATCTGTGGATTTGCCCTTTGAACAGCTGCATATTTTAATGATATCAACGTGTCACCAACAAAGAGGTAAACAATAGTACTATAAATATGGCATTCATTTTTCACATGTAAATATCACTTTTCAGTAGCGCTCAAAGCATGCGAGCCCAATCAGTCCTCCATAACAACAAAATCATAAACAACAGCGTAGGGCTGGCTAATAAGTCCAGAGTTATGGGGTTATGCTCAGGTAAAACAATTAGGCTAATCTATACTTCCATATTTCTATGTCCTATTCTTGAAGATCAGGGGGTATAACATTTATTGGAATGACTGGAATACTGATAGACTCTGGTATTTAATGTAAAGATATAATTTAATAGTATTATTATGTGTAGTAGAAAGCGATGGGTGAGAAGACGCCTACATAACCAACCCATAAAGTAAAAATTAACATCCCATATATGGCCAGCTATGTAAATTTTAACATTGATTTATACTGCAATAGATGTCGTTCAATTAGAAACATACATTTTTGTCATCTTCTAATGCCTCTTAAGGAGAAAGTAATCTAAAAGTAACGGAATGTAATCAGATTACATTTCCGAGTTTGGGTAATCCAAAAGTTACATTACTGATTACAATTTTGGACAGGTAATTAGTAACTAATGCAGGTATTCCCAAACTGGGATACACGTACCCCCCACGCGCAATACATTCTTTACTGAGTAGACTCGTTTCACTGCCAAAAATATGATTAAACCATCTAGTGTTCAGCGAAATAACAACACAATGTCAAATACAGGTAGCTTAGTCAAATAATGAACATCCAATCACATTAACTGTTACTCTCTAGCGGGAATTTAAGTTTACACCACCTTTTACAGCAATTACATCTCCAAGTCTCTTGGGGTATGTCTCTATAAGTTTGGCACATCTAGCCATTGGGATTTTTGCCCATTCTTCAAGGCAAACAGCTAGAGCTCCTTCAAGTTGGATGGGTTCCACTGGTGTACAGCAATCTTTAAGTCATACCACAGATTCTCAATTGGATTGAGGTCTGAGCTTTGACTAGGCCATTCCAATAAATTTAAATGTTTCCCCTTAAACCGCTCAAGTGTTGCTTTAGCAGTATGCTTAGGGTTATTGTCCTGCTCTTGAAGACTGAAACAGGTTCCCTCAAGAATTTCCCTGTATTTAGCGCCATCAATCATTCCTTCCATTCTGACCAGTTTCCCAGTCCCTGCCCGATGAAAACATCCCCACAGCATGATGCTGCCACCACCATGCTTCACTGTGGAGATTATGTTCTCGGGGTGATGAGAGGTGTTGGGTTTGTGCCAGACATAGCGCATTCCTTAATGGCCAAAAAGCTCAATATTAGTCCCATCTGACCAAAGTACACTTTAATTCTAGTAAAAATTCCAGTTTTTACTTTTAATACATTTACCAACGTCTTAGTTTTTTCCTCACTCAACTTTTTTCATTTAACTTTTTCACCCAGGACACTTTATCTGGAAATAGTTCTACAGGACCTCCACCAGCCAAATCTAAATAGTAACATTAACATCATGCCGTCTAATTGCAGTCGCTGTACTCATATACAGGAGAACTAAACTAACTAAGCCTTATGGTGAGGATAGCAGTGTTGCAAGTACAGCTTCAGATGCAATCGTTAGGCAATTTAAGTGTAGGAAAGGATGCAACGGCGTCTGTGCCACCAGTAAGAACAGATAGTAGTATAAATCCCCCCCCCCCCAGCACAGTCCCCACAGACAGATAGTAGTATAAATCCCCCCCCCCCCAGCACAGTCCCCACAGACAGAAAGTAGTATAAACCCCCCCGCACAGTCCCCACAGACAGATAGTAGTATAAATCCCCCCCCCCCGCACAGTCCCCACAGACAGATAGTAGTATAAATCCCCCCCCGCACAGTCCCCACAGACAGATAGTAGTATAAATCCCCCCCCCCCGCACAGTCCCCACAGACAGATAGTAGTATAAATCCCCCCCCCGCACAGTCCCCACAGGCAGATAGTAGTATAAATCCCCCCCCCCGCACAGTCCCCACAGACAGATAGTAGTATAAATCCCCCCCCCCCCGCACAGTCCCCACAGACAGATAGTAGTATAAATCCCCCCCCCCGCACAGTCCCCACAGACAGATAGTAGTATAAATCCCCCCCCGCACAGTCCCCACAGACAGACAATTTCTCAAGGCTTCTGGAAAGAAATACTGTCGGCATACTCAACTGGTGTCGCTCATTCAGCGGACAGAAACCGGGTTTTCTCCGTTAAGCAACGAGTCGGTCAGAGGCCAAATCTTCTCAGGTGTCTCATCCACCTGTCACGGGGTCTGAGCCGCCAAAGTCTCCCACCATTAGCTGTCTCAGTTTTCAGTATCAATGCTGCAATAGCGTATGTGCCGGGGGGCTATGGTCAGTCTGTTATATCTGGTGTAATTCTTCTGTCTTATCTGGTGTCCTGTGCGAATTTAAGTATGCTCCCTCTAATTCTCTCTCTCTCTCTCTCTCTCTCACACTTTTTTTGCTGACTACATGATTCCATGTGTGCCATTTCATAGTTTTGATGTCTTCACTGTTATTCTACAAAGTAGAAAAACTCTTGAATGAGTAGGCGTGTCCAAACTTTTGACTGGTACTGTACTTGCAAAAAGATATTGAAACAAACAATTCTAAAACTCAATCTGCAATCAAGCATGCTGGGGAAATATGATAATAATAGGCGTGGCTTTGGTTTAACAGTAGTTATTAACACTAACACTGGTGTTCTTTTACACCAATAAGTGTTAATTTAACACTTAGAGACTACAAATGTTGCACTGAAAAACCAACCCTAGGTAACACTGGCCAATATTCTCTGCAACTACTATTGAGAGTTTTTCAGTGTGTGATGTCACTGAAACTCTTCACTTGTTACACTTGTCTATAGTGTGCACCCTTGGATAGAGTGTTAGGCTTCTCCATCACATGGCCATTACCACAAGGGGAGTAGGAGAAAGGGACTGCATTTCAAGCACTCAGTTAGCTATTGAACAACAGATTACTTTGCAGCGGTGGTGTAAAGTACTTAAGTAAACATACTTTAAAGTACTACTTAAGTCGTTTACTTTTTACTTCCATACAATTTCCCTGACACCCAAAATTACTTGTTACATTTTGACAGGGAAACGGTCCAATTCAAACATCAAGAGAACATCCCTGGTCAACCCTACTGCCTCTGATCTGGCGGACTCACTAGGCACACATTAGTTTGTAAATGATGTCTGAGTGTTGGGGTATCCGTCAATAAAAAAAGAAGACAATTGCTCCCATGAACACCATTCTTGTTTAGTGTTTTACGTATTGTAGACTCATCAACAGAGATCCTAGCATGTTCCAGAGATTTCTGTATGTCTTTAGCTAACACTAAGATTCTTCTTAACCTCATTGAGCATTCTGCGTTGTGCTCTTGCAGTCATCTTTGCAGAATGACCACTCCTAGGGAGAGTAGGAACAGTGCTGAATTTTCTCAATTTATAGACAATTTGTCTTACCATGGACTGATGAACATCAAGGCTTTTAGAGATACTTTTTGTAACCCTTTCCAGCTTGATGCAAGTCAACAATTCTTAATCGTAGGTCTTCTGAGATCTTTTGTTCGAGGCATGGTTCACATTAGGCAATGCTTTTGTGAATAGCAAAGTCAAATTTTGTGAGTTTTTTTATGGGGCAAGGCAGCTAACCAACATCTCCAATCTTGTCTCATTGATTGGACTTCAGGTTAGTTAACTGCTGACTCCAATTAGCTTTTGGAGAAGTCATTAGCCTAGGGGTTCACATACTTTTTCCAACCTGCACTGTGAATGTTTAAATAATGTATTCAATAAAGACAAGAAAAATTCAATAATTTGTGTGTTATTAGTTTAAGCACACTATGCTTGTCTATTGTTGTGACTTAGATGAAGATCAGATGAAATTTGTTGACCAATTTATGCAGAAATCCAGGTAATTCCAAAGGGTTCACATACTTTTTCTTTCCACTGTACTTAAGCTGTTACGTGTACTACTAGGGTACACTCTCACGTGTACTCATCATGACCAAAGCAATGGAGGGAGCCAAGAAATGTAAAAGCTCCAGACCATAGATTTACCAACGTGGACGGCTGTAGTTGGCTACAACAAACTAAAAACACAGAAAGAGGACATGTTACATCAATGAAATGTATTTGCTCCTTGACTGAACTAAGTAAACAATATGTCCGCTCTGACCCCACAGCGCTGTGTGGTTGGTGTGATGAAGTGTTAGAGAGAGAGTGGGGCAGAGAGAGAGAGAGAGAAGTATGTCAAATCAATCAAATCTAATTTTATTTGTCACATGCGCCGAATACGATCATCTGTAGACCATGAAATGCTTACTTACGAGCCCTTTCTCAACAATGCAGAGATAAAAAAGATGACAAACAATAAATAGTAATAAAATAAATAACAATAACAGGGCTATATACAAGGAGTACTGGCTCCGAGTCAATGTGCAAGGGTACGAGGTAACAACAAGACTATATACAAGGAGTACCGGCTCAGAGTCAATATGCAAGGGTACGAGGTAATAACAAGACTATATACAAGGAGTACAGGCCCCGAGTCAATGTGCAAGGGTACGAGGTAACAACAAGACTATATACAAGGAGTACCGGTTCAGAGTCAATGTGCAAGGGTACGAGGTAACAACAAGACTATATACAAGGAGTACTGGCTCTGAGTCAATGTGCAAGGGTACGAGGTAATAACAAGACTATATACAAGGAGTACAGGCCCCGAGTCAATGTGCAAGGGTATGAGGTAACAACAAGACTATATACAAGGAGTACCGGTTCAGAGTCAATGTGCAAGGGTACGAGGTAACAACAAGACTATATACAAGGAGTACAGGCCCCGAGTCAATGTGCAAGGGTACGAGGTAATAACAAGACTATATACAAGGAGTACCGGCTCAGAGTCAATGTGCAAGGGTACGAGGTAACAACAAGACTATATACAAGGAGTACCGGCTCAGAGTCAATGTGCAAGGGTACGAGGTAGTTGAGGTAATTTAACTAATATGCACATGTAGGTAGGAGTAAATGTGACTAGACAATCAGGATACTATAGATAATAAACAGAGTAGCAGCAGCGTATGTGAAGAGTGTGAAAGTGTTTCTGTGTGTGTGTGTGTGTGTGTGTGTGTGTGTGTGTGTGTGTGTGTGTGTGTGTGTGTGTGTGTGTGTGTGTGTGTGTGTGTGTGTGTGTGTGTGTTTGCGTGCGTGCGTGCGTGTGTATCTGCATTTGTGTTTATGCTTTAGCTCTCTTGGCGGCCGAACACACGCCTTAAATATTAACCTGAGAGAGAGTGCCTGTCCAGTCTCACCACTCCCAGCATGTGACGGGCTTTAAAAAAACATCTCTAATGCTCAATACTGCATTATTACATCACAGTTCAGGCACTGCAGGTTTGGGTTTGAAGCGAGGAATATCAGTGAAGACAGGCGCACTAAAGCGTGGGTCGTTGCCGGAACTAAGCATTCCGCCGAATTCCGAATTGCATTCCGTCGGGCTCCAATTACAAAACTCGTCCTTGACTCATACACTTAGCTGTGACAAGCGACCAACCAGATGACACGTGCTGTGCTCTCCCACCGCCCACCTCTCTCTTTCTCTCTGCGACTCTCTCTCACTTACACCCCCCAACTTATTCAGTCTCTCTCTCTCTCACACACACACACACACACACACACACACACACACACACACACACACACACACACACACACACACACACACACACACACACACACACACACACACACACACACACACACACACACACACACACACATATCATCTCTCCTGTCAGTCTTAAAGTCTAATTACAAGATGTGGGAGGGACAAGGACAGTGGATGGGTCACAGCAGGTAGTTAATTCAAGGCATCCATCTTCTCCTCAACTAGAAATGTATGTACACGTTAGAGGTCGACCGATTAATCGGAATGGCCAATTCATTATGGCCGATTTCACGTGTTCATAACAATCGGAACCCGTTTTTTTGGTACGCCGATTTTGCCATTTTTTTTTATTTGTATTGTTTTTTTACACCTTTATTTAATCTTTATTTAACAATTCAGTTAAGAACACATTCTTATTTTCAATGACGGCCTAGGAACGAGGCTTGTCAGCTCGGGGGATCCAATCTTGCAACCTTACAGTTAACTAGTCCAACGCTCTAACCACCTGCCTCACAAGGAGCCTGCCTGTTACACGAATGCAGTAAGCCAAGGTAAGTTGCTAGCTAGCATTAAACTTATCTTATAAAAAACAATCAATCAATGACTGTCGTTGCTCCAATGTGTACTTAACCATAAACATCAATGCCTTTCTTAAAATCAATACACAAGTGTATATCTGTAAACCTGCATATTTAGCTAAAATAAAATCCACGTTAGCAGGCAATATTGACCAGGTGAAATCCTATTGCACGCAGAGTCAAGGTAACAGTTTGGGCTGCCTGGCTCTTTGCGAACTAATTTGCCAGAATTTTACGTAATTATGACATAACATTGAAGGTTGTGCAATGTAACAGGAATATTTAGACTCATGGATGCCACCCATTAGATAAAATACGGAACAGAATAAACGTTTTGTTTTCGAGGTGATAGTTTCCGGATTTGACCTAAGGCTCGTATTTCTGTGTGTTTATTATAGTCAAGTCTGTGATTTGATATTTGATAGAGCAGTCTGACTGAGGGGTGGTAGGCAGCAGCAGGCTCGTAATAGTCAAAGGTATATGGTTTAGAGAGAAATAGTTGACGTGTTATAATTCCTGTAATAACTTGCGGCTGAACTTGAAAGAGGTTCCTTAGTTATTTTACCGTTCATGTCTTCCATAGAGAATGTCTTGATCTACTTCAAATAAGGTCTGTGTTTCGTGCAGGCTTAAACCACCTCTGCGTTTTGATACCCGTGTAAATCTCCCGTGTAAATAAGGTAACGTTTGTCAAAATATTTTCATAAATCCACTCTACAATTTTTTTTATCTTCGCTTATATTTAGCCAATATTAATCAGAGTTACCTTGTCCTATGGATATCTACACAGTTATAAAATTGGCACGGTGGTGTAAGCCTACACGAAACAGACCTTATTTTAAGTGAATCTAAAAATATCCTATGGAATAAATGAATGAAGGAACCGCTTTTCAGATGTTGCTAAAAGGTGTCATGGGAATTATGACTCGCACTTTGGTAGTCAATTCTTACCATGGCCATTATTAAAATAGGATTTCCTAGCAAAAGGTGGCGCTACAAAGTATTAACTTAAGGGGGCCGAATACTTTCGCAAGGCACTGTATATATAAATTCAGTATCATTGTATCATTGATTAATAGGTATCAGCTTTTCTTGTCCTCCAATAATCGGTATTGGTATCGGCGTTGAAAAATCATAGTCGGTCGACCTCTAGTCCACGTGACAATTCCAATTGGACTATTCCTGTATGAGACATTTGCTCCAAAACCGTTGAATACATATGATGCCACCGTGGAGTCAAAGGCAACATTCCACATCGTCATAATGAGAATCATAATGAGGATCCGGGTTACTTCCCGACGGTTAACAAGAACAAAGCTTACTGGCGAACCAACAATAATTATCCCTATAATAACATTAATTGTAACATAATCAATTGTCCATTAATTATAGTAGTCAACACATCTCCCTCAAGCCCAGTATCTTCAATCCAACAGTATTTCCTGCCGTTACAGCGAATGTTATTCCTCTGATTGATCTTTGTCTAATGGACTCACTGGGTCTGCTCTTACTCCTTAGAAGAAAATATGCAAGGAAAGCCATCAACATTCAGTACAGGGTGAAAACAAGTCCAATCCCCAAATTAAAACTCACACAACAACAAGTCACGGAGTTTCTCTCAAATCCGCTTAGCATCTTCAATTCACCATCGTTTAATACTAGCCTTCTAAAGCGACATGATCTAATTATGAGCGGCGATATTTTGCTCAGTTGACTCAGTCTCTACCACAGGCTGTGGACACATGTCCCCAGAGGACTCTGTGTGAGACAGAGGGACGCGATAGCACAACAAGTCTCGGCACGGCCCATGTCCGTTACAGTGACTCCCCGTCCATTACTCTCGCAGGTCTGACAGTGATGATGTGCAGGTTCAGTTCTGCAGTCTTCGTACGGTTTGGATCTGTTCGGTTCTGGTCTGGTCACAGCCAGATAGTGTAGCAGCATTGTCTCTCTGCTGCTGTCAAAGGTGTATCACCACATGATCAGTGTGATAGAAGTGAGGATGGCACACATCTGTTTCTGTGAATCACACGACTCAGTACAAACACACGCACACACACACACAAGCGACCAAGTAGTCCCCCAGCCATGAGGCAGGCTGATGGGCCTGATGGGTCTGGCACTGCCACCAGACATGCACTCACACACACACGCATACACACGCAAGGGGCCTGTCGCCAACGAAGGCAGGTAGGACTAAAACTCACTCACACTATCCCCATGAAATCCCCTCTCACATACTCACCCGATCACCTCACACATCACCATGCACCTTCCACACACTCTCGCAGACCTCCCCAGAGCCCGAAAACTAAGGCAAGCGAGTCCGATAAGTGCTAGGTCACTAAATCTTCCCGTACAGTACAGTATCTTACAGGTATGAGGGGCCAGCAGGCAGTGTGATGTACCGTGTTGTTACTGATCTGCCATGTCCTAAGATTTGACACACACACACACACACACACACACACACACACACACACACACACTTGACTCCTCCTGTAATTTCCCAGAATTATTCCTCTGAAAAGTCCCAGTCATGCAGACAGCCTCTGTAATGCGCTTGACATTTCCAATATGTCTTGTCTGCAGACTGAGTGAGAAGAACAATAACAACCGTTCTAGGGGAACATTCGGGAAAGGTTCACATTTTGATGTTTATTTTTGTCTGTTGTCATAGTCATTCAGTGAAGGCAATGTAAAATGAGTGCTCCCCGTCGCTGCTTTAAAAGAGTTGGGGTTTCGTTCTCCCAAGACGAATGCGTGTCGTTTATGCGTTTGTACGTTTTTTCTTTTTCCGAGTGTGTGTGTGTGTGTGTGTGGGGGGGGGGGGGGTCTCCCATGGTGGAGTCTGCTGCATCTCTGTGTTTGATGGTGGGATCTGACACCGTCTCCTTCTACTGAAGTTTGCCAAGACTGTTCCAAATCCCATCAGGATTGTTCAACTACAGTCCACAAAATATTCCGTTTGGAAAATGAATGCCGCTTTTTTTCAATGTGTTTCCGTACACGTGACCAAACAAAATACTGTTTGAAAATGGCTGACATCATGATATCTACGTCAAACAAAACTAGGCCGATATGGCCAAGCCCAGTGTGTGTTTGTGCCTGCTTGGTTGTGTCTGGATACCTTAACTACAATACAACTAGAGGAACCCAACAACAGTGTAACGGCTTTCTTCTACCTCCTTCTCTGACGAAGAGGTGGAATAAGGATCGGACCAAAATGCAACGTGGTTCGTTCGATACATCTTTAATTATGACAAAACACGAACAATACAAAAACAACAAACGTCGAAAACCGAAACAGCCCTGACTGGTGCAACAAACACAGAGACAGGAACAATCACCCACAAACACACAGTGAAACCCAGGCTACCTAAATATGGTTCCCAATCAGAGACAACTATAATCACCTGACTCTGAGAACCGCCTCAGGCAGCCATAGACCAATCTGTACACCCCACACAACCCCAAGACGAAACACACTACAAATAAACCCATGTCACACCCTGGCCTGACTCAATAAATGAAGATAACATAATAAATATAGACCAGGGCGTGACAAACAGAGTTGTGATGTTAGCTGAATCATTCCAGTTCTGACCTAACCCCTGCTAAGCTTTCTGTGAAATCTCCCTAGAGCACTGGGCCTAAACTGCATCTCCTGACCGTGCCATTTGCTAGATACTTTAGTCTCTCCCTCTCTCTCTCTCTCATTACAAGTGTCAAATGATGTACAAATAGTTAAAGTACAAAAGGGAAAATAAAAAACATAAATATGGGATGTATTTACAATAGTGTGTTTGCTGTTGTGATGCACACTGGTATTTCACCCAATAGATATTGGAGATTATTAAATTGGGTTTGTAAATTGTATCTGCGTAATCTGAGGGAAATATGTGTCTCTAATATGGTCATACATTTCGCAGGAGGTTAGGGAGTGCAGCTCAGTTTCCACCTTATTTTGTGGGCAGTGTGCACATAGCCTGTCTTCTCTTGAGAACCAAGTCTGCCAACGGGAGCCTGTCTCAATAGCAAGGCTATGCTCACCGAGTCTGTACATAGTCACAGCTTTCCTTAAGTTTGGGTCAGTCACAGTTATCAGGTATGGTGTAGTCTGCTGCATCTCTGTGTTCGATGGTGGGATCTGACACCGTCTCCTTCTACTGAAGTTTGCCAAGAATGTTCCAAATCCCATCAGGATTGTTCAATTACAGTGCACAATATATTCCGTTTGGAAAATGAATGGCGCTTTTTTCAATGTGTTTCCGTGCATGTGATCAAACAATACAGAGAATTTCAAAATGCTGGTCAGTCGCTGTGTACTCTCTGTTAAGGGCAAAATAGCATTCTCGTTTGCACAGTTTTTTTGTTAATTCTATCCAATGTGTCAAGTAATAATCTTTATGTTTTCTCATGATTTGGTTCGGTCTAATTGTGTTGCTGTCCTGGGGCTCTGTGGGGTCTGTTTGTGTTTGTGAACAGAGCCCAAGAACCAGCTTGCTTAGGGGACTCTTCTCCAGGTTCATCTCTCTGTAGGTGATGGCTTTGTCATGGAAGGTTTAGGTGGTTGTAGAATTTAATGTCTCTTTTCTGGACTGATAATTAGTGGGTATCGGCCTAATTTTACTCTGCATGCATTATTTGGCGTTTCTTTTACGTTGTACACAGAGGATATTTTTGCAGAATTGTGCATGCAGAGTCTCAATTTGGTGTTTGTCCCATTTTGTGAATTCTTGGTTGGTGAGCGGACCCCAGACCTCACAACCATAAAGGGCAATGGGTTCTATAACTGATTCAAGTATTTTTATCCAGATCCTAATTGGTATGTCGGATTTTATGTTCCTGTTGATGGTATAGAAAGAAGGCCCTTCGTTCACAGCTTTGTGGAAGTTACCTGTGGCACTGATGTTTAGGCTGAGGTATGTAGTGTTTTGTGCGATCTAGGGCAACAGTGTCTAGATGGAATTTGTACTTGTGGTCCTGGCAATTGGATCTTTTTTGGAACATCATTATTTTGGTCTTACTGAGATTTACAGTCAGGGCCCAGGTCTGGCAGAATCTGTGCAGAAGATCTAGGTGCTGCTTTAGGCCATCCTTGGTTGGGGACAGAAGCACCATATCATCAGCAAACAGTAGATTTCAACTTCTAGTAGGGTGAGGCCAGGTGCTGCAGACTGTTCTAGTACCTTAGCCATTTCGTTGATATATGTTAAAGAGGGTGGGGCTTAAGCTGCATCCCTGTCTGACCCCACAGCCCTGTGGAAAGAAATGTGTGTGTCTTTGCCAATTTTAACTGTTTGTGTACATGGATTTTATAATGTTGTATGTTTTCCCTCAACACCACTTTCCATCAATTTGTATAGCAGACCCTCATGCCAAATTGAGTTAAACTTTTTTGAAATCAACAAAGCATCCGAAGACTTTGAATTTGTTTGGGTTTGTTTGTCAATTAGGGTGTGCAGGGTGAATACGTGGTCTGTCGTACGGTTATTTGGTAAAAAGCCAATTTGACATTAGCTCAGCACATTGTTTTAACTGAGGAAATGTTACGAGTCTGCTGTTAATGATAATGCAGAGGATTTTCCCAAGGTTGCTGTTGACGCATATCCCACGGTATTCCACTTTTGTGGATTGGGGTGCTCAGTCTCTCTCTCTCTCTCTCTCGGCCTCCTCTCTGTCCTTTTCTCTTCTCTCTCTTTCTCTGTCACTCTCACTCCATCTCTCTCAATTCAATTCAAGGGGCTTTATTGGCATGGGAAATATATGTTTACATTGCCAATGCAAGTGAAATGGATAAACAAAAGTGAAAAAAAGAAAAGTGAACAGTAAATAGTACACTCACACAGTCTCTCTCTCTCTCTCTCTGAATCACTCTGCTCTTTATCTCTACCACTCCTCCTCTGAAGGATTAGCCTTTCCTCCCTTCCTGAGTCCTTGTTCTCTCTACCGCTCTCTGAGATAGTCATTCTATCCCTCATTCTCTCTCTATCTCCCCTCCTCCCCTTTCTCCTTCCCTCCCTTCATCCATTTCAGAATTATCTATAGCTCTGATTCAGAGCTTCTTTCACTACTCCCTCTCATTATGTCTGTTTTTTTCTCCTTCCCTCCCTTCCTTTCCTCTACTCCGCTCTTTCCCTCTCTGTGCCTTCCTCCATCTCTACCCCCTACCCTGTGGAGTCACCTCAGTGGTGTGTGGTACAGAGTCCATTGGTCCAAGCAGATTAGGCCAGTTTAATGTTTGCATACCCAACGCGGTAATGACCTGGTCGCGCCACTGCGTCTATGCGGGCCCTGGCCGTTAAATCCTTCGGCTGGACGATGAGTAACGGCCACCAGCCTCCGTACTCACGCAGAGCCACCGATAATAACGTCCTGAGGGGGTTTCTGCCAGGGCTAGCCTTGTCTCACTGGGGCTATTAGAGCCTGGTCGGGGAAGGGCATCAAGAGACGTTGTGTTAGAATATCCTCCTCTCTTGCCTTCGGTCTGTGTCTGACCCTGACTACAGCCTCTCTCTCCCCCACCCTCTCTCCCTCTTCCCTCTCTATCCCAATGGTACTACATCATTACTGACAAAGCTTTACCTCCATCCGCCACTTTCCCCTCTCCGCCTCAGGCACCATGCAGTGAGCTTCATGTGAGCTGCGTTCAAAGCACTATCATTTACAATTATGTAGAATAGTGTTGCTGTTACAAAACATCAACTGCATTACACTCCAACATCCCCACGGATAGAAGTTCACCTGGAAGGTGAACACTGAAGATTTAAGGTTGATTCAATTTAGTCTAAGTGCTGTAGCCTCAACATCTAATTAAGTTCAAATCCTATGCTACACAAGTGTCTATGTTGTAGGGAAACAGGCTGAATTCAATCAGCGTGCACCGTAGGCCTACTGTTTATGTACATATTTATGATATTCAAGTGATTACCTGTCAAAACTGTTGATTTCAATTCCGGCCAATCCACTAACAGGAAGGGGTTGAGTCCCAAATGGCATCATTTCCCTTCATAGCGCACTACTATGGGCCCTGATCAAAAGTCGTACACTAGATATGGAACACGGTGCCGGGACACAACCAGGATGTTGATGTTACGAGTGTGGTTGGTAGGCAGCTCCTTTGATCTGGTCATAGATACTGTACATACAGAGTCATTATATAAAGAGACCACCTTCTGCCTTCATTGATTCTGGCCCCTGATACATACAGCCGTCTCCAGACCTTTCGCAAATGCCAGCCTTTTCTCTATATAGTGCACTACTTTTGACCAGGCCTTATAGTGCTGTATATAGGGAATAGGGTGCCATTTGGGAAGCATCCCAGGCCTCCCCAGCCACGACAATAAAGCAGTTTGACATTTACAATCAATACTGTAAGTCCTCTTTGAATCCCAATGAGTGTAAAGTGTATATAACATGGGCGCTAAACACACTCAAACACACACGCACACGGGTGCACATGCGCAGATGCAGTACACGCATGCACACACACACACACACACACACACACACACACACACACACGCGCACAGGCATGCACAGGCATGCACACAGACATGCACGTATACACACACACGCATGAGGAATATTGGATCAGGCAATGATCACTGAGAAAAGAGGTTGTGTTTGGAGCACATCAATACGGTCAATCTAAGCATCAGAATAGAAATACCCCTGAGGACATAGTGATCCGAGTCTGGCCTGGGTGCATGTTTGTATGTTTGTGTGTTTGTGTGTGTGTGTGTGTGTGTGTGTGTGTGTGTGTGTGTGTGTGTGTGTGTGTGTGTGTGTGTGTGTGTGTGTGTGTGTGTGTGTGTGTGTGTGTGTGTGGGTGTGTGTGTGTGTGTGTTTATTTCGCTCAGCCTGTATCAAAACGACAGACTTCGATTATCACCAACTGAATCAGTCTCCTCATTTTGACAAGCAGCATCTACATGTTCACTCCTTGCAAAATCAAAACCCAATTTGTTCTCATGCTCTCTTATATTTCCCGACATTTCTACGTGTTAAAACCCACAAATCAGTTCCCTCATTTGATTCAAATGTTGACCAGCCTTCCGCTGTCATCACATCCCACAGTGACATGGAATTGATGATCAGATTCACAGCTCTGTTTAGCTCTTATTCTTCCCAGGGCCACATCCACACATTCACACACCAAATCACTAATGCAGCGCGCGCGTGTGTGTGCAGAGATGGACAGTATTTCTGTTACATGTATTTGAAATATGTATTTTGACCTCTTCTAACTATTCAGTCATTTTGTGTTACACTGGGCTGAACTACACTCCCAATGTATTTTGTAACATGATACCTTCCGGGGCTGTAATTTGTATTTTCAAAATACTTTTCTATACAATTTTTTTTTATAGCAGTTTGCCATTTTATGGCCCCCTTTCACCTTGCATTGGTATCAGAAGTCTGACGGCACTATGGTGGGATAAGAGCATCTGCTAAATTAACTAAATATAAATGTAATCTAAAAATGAACAATTGCAAAGCATGCTGAGTATTATTCTAATGAGCTCCACCCCAAAATAAAGCCAATAATTAATACCCAGTGTGCTTTGCAATTCATACGTTCATTTTCACATTTACATTTGGTAATTTTGCAGACACTCATCCCGTGTGATTTACTATTTACAGTCAGTGCATTCAACTAAGGTAGATAGCAAGTAAAATGTTTCTGGAACCGTTACTGAGAATGCTTGTTGCTGTTTGTGCTGGCTGTGTGTGTTTTTACCAGTAACACCATTACTGAGAATGCTTGTTGATGTTCGTGCTGGCTGTGTGTTTTTTTACCAGTAACATCAGTGCAAACATAGTTTGCCAACTAGAGTCATTGTGGAGCTGAACGCTCACCTCGACACAATTGTTTATAGGCTAATTGGGGCATCGTACAAGTGTGTGTCAGGCGCATGGCAACAGAGTAAAGTAAATGGGTGATGGTGTGACTCGGTGATGAGCTTTAATGAGGACCTTCTTCTCCTCTCCTGTGGGTATTTATTGTTGTACAGTGTCCCAGCTATGTTCCCTCGGTCTCTAAGATTGTGGGGGTGTTGCATTTGAAATGTACCCTCTGCCAAACAGCAGTGGAACATTCACTGAAATTCCACTGTGCCGAAAACCTTTTCAAATGACCTGGAAGTACCATTCTCCAAGTGCAGCTCGCTCAAACCTGACCTCCAGCACACAGCAGGTCAGAGGTTATGCAGAGGAACTACCTTTTGTTTTCTGAAGCTTCCCAGAGCCCTGCTCGGCTATGTATACCTTGCCAGTCTACCGCCTAGAGCCGAGGCAAGAGGTAAGGCAATATGTTCTGAAGTTCAGGCCTGACCCACCCACACTGACACAAATAGTAGAGAGAGAGAGAGGGAGTCCTGTATATGATTCTCTTATTAAAGATTGCAAAGACTTGGCTCTCGTCCCTCAGATAGAAAATCCAGTCTTATTCACATGGGAAGGTGAGGGCTTTAGACTTAAGCTATTACGACAGCTCCATTCTGAATCACTAGCTGACTGATGGGAAAGAGACCATTCATCCAAAATCATCCATTCATTAGAAACACACAGGCTCCACTTTTTTGCGTGTTTGTGTGTTATAAAAGCTGTTCAACTCACCCTCTCCGCTGACTGTGCCGTCCCGAAGAAGATGGGGATGAACGCCAGCCAGATTATGCAGGTAGTGTACATGGTAAATCCAATTGGCTTGGCCTCGTTGAAGGTCTCCGGCACTCCCCTGGTTTTGATGGCGTAAACAGTGCATGTGACCATCAGTAGGATGGAGTAGCCCAAGGAGCAGATCAGGGACAGGTCGGAGATGTCGCACTTCAGCACGCCGCGAGCCGCCGCCGGGTCCTGGGTCCTCTGCTCGCCGTAGTCCACGAAGGTGTGTGGCGGGTCCACGGCGAACCATACAAACACCCCCAGGAGCTGCACCGAGATCAGGGAGAAGGTGATGACCAGCTGGGAGGCCGGGGAGATGAACCGGGGAGCGCTGACGGACTTCTTCCCCTGCTCGAAGATGCGGTGGATACGGTTGGTCTTGGTGAGGAGAGCCGCGTAGCTGAAGCACATCCCCAGACCCAGAAAGATCCTCCTGAAGGAACACACGCCCACGTCGGGCGCGGCGATCATCAGGAAGGTGATTGCATAACACAGGAAAATGCCCGTCAACAGCACGTAGCTCATCTCACGGCCGGAAGCCCTGACGATGGGCGTTTCGTTGTAGCGGACGAAGGTCACGATAACGAAGGTGGTGGCGATGATGCCTAGCATTGAGATAAAGACGGGAATGACGGCCCAGGGCGAGTGCCACTCCAGCTTGATGATGGGGATGTTCTGGCAGCCCGTTCGGTTGGCGTCAGGACGCTGTTCGTAGGGACACAGTTCACAGCTGAACTCGCTGGCCTGGAAGTGATAGCCCTCGCAGCGCTCGCAGTGCCAGCAGCACGGCACACCCTTCACAATCTTCTTCCTTTCACCCATCCGGCAGGGCACGCTGCACACAGACGCCGGGAGGGACGGGTCGCCTGCCTGCCACTGCATGGCCTCTACCTGGGGTCATAAGGTCACAGGAGAGAGGAGAGACCAATCAGAGGACAAACTCAATTATGGTTTTGGTTCTAGAAGGGTTGTGATTCTAGACTGTTTCTGGCTAACGAACGTTCTGACTGGAATAGTTCTGACTGTGTAACAGCTTTCTTCAAAGCCTACCATTGTTAAACTGTTTGTACCTGCATAAACATTTCCCAAAGGGCAACTCACAAAGTAATTAGCCAAAGAAGAACTTCTTATCATTTCCCTTGTGCTGCCTGCTAGGCATAAATCTCGAAGAAATTAAACTGGTTTAATCAGAGCTGGCACAAATTGGCCATCTGCATCAGTCTGATGCAGTTTGTGTGTATTAATAAACTGTTTATAACACAGCCCAGGGTGCTGGGAACAGAGCTCCTCTCTCTATCTCTGAACAGGCACACAAAGCACTGATCCAGCAGAACTAGAGGAAACTGGAAGGCTGGGGATTCTGCTGAGAGCAGAGGAAACCTGTCTGTATACGTCGTTTTAGATTTGTGTTTTATTTTCCCTTTAGTGCTATTATGTCTTCCTGTTCTCTTGTGGTAAAGTGATATTCGGCCATGCTTGCATTATGAACGCTCAAAAACACATTAAGGCTGGCCGTGAACTTTCTGGGGTATAATTGATCATTGTTACCTGATGAAAAAACACTTTAGGTCTCATTAAAGTTATCCCATAAAGCATTTTGAGCATGTTATGAAGGAAAAGCATGCCCAATGGCACAACTGATCCTAAGGGAAGAGATTTAACCACGAGAAGAAAGTAACTTCCGGCACTTCGGTGAATCCTTCTTCAATTCTTTGGATACCTTGAATTGAAAACATTGTTAAGGTGAAACAAAATGTTTATGGAATGGGGCTATTCTGGCTCTAGTTCTCAGCAGCCGGCCGAGAGAGAATAGTAGTCTGTTGCTGCCTCCCAGTCCAGCCAAGGTACATAGATCGAAGAACAAAGTGAACTCACAAGAGAAATTCAGCCCTGGAAGAAAAGAGAATTTCAATGTTCAGCATCTGAGCCTAACTTCCATTTTCCTCCCAGCCAATTCTGCAGTCTCCAAGTCTTCAGAGTCCAGACAATTTAGCTTCTACAGTCCGAACTGATCCGCTTATACCGTTGTGAATGATATGTGCAGGTAAGCAGTAAGTAAGGGGAGTCAGATAGGTCTTGAGCATTGTTAGGTGTAGGTGTACAACATGTGTGCTGCCTGACTGATCGCTGCACGTACGACCAGAGCAGATGGTGTGCGTCTGTCTGTCTGTCTGTCTGTCTGTCTGTCTGTCTGTCTGTCTGCCTGTCTGCCTGTCTGCCTGTGCCTGTCTGCGTGTGTGTGTCCCTCCCCCCATCCAGTGTTCAGGTGTTAACGATGTGCTCTCTGACTCCGACAGAAACTCATGTTAATGGAGAGGAGAGAGGACCTTCCTGCTCGCACACTTCCAAGCTCTATCCCTCCCTCCTCCCTTCCTGCTCTCTCTCTCTTCACCCTAACGAGCCGGGCTCAGGTCACATATATTAATGATGCAGAAAGTGTGCGTGTATGTGTGTTCGTGTGTATGTTCTTGTGTGTGTGTGTGTGTATGTATTCCAATCAGTAACAGCTGAATAACAAGTAGGTGCTCACTGAAAGTCAAGCACTGAGCATTAACTGTATGCGTGCAGGAACACAAACTTGTCACGCCTTGGTCTTAGTATTTTGTGTTTTAGTTAATTAGTTGGTCAGGCCAGGGTGTGACATGGGTTTATGTTATTGTGTTGTCGTATTGGGGTTTTTGTAGGCATTGGGATTGTGGTTGATTAGGGGTGTGTTTAGTTTAGGTTTGGCTGTCTGAAGTGGTTCTCAATCAGAGTCAGGTGATTCTTGTTGT
The DNA here is from genome assembly GCF_036934945.1 of Oncorhynchus masou masou. Taxonomy (NCBI): domain Eukaryota; kingdom Metazoa; phylum Chordata; class Actinopteri; order Salmoniformes; family Salmonidae; genus Oncorhynchus; species Oncorhynchus masou. The sequence continues at coordinate 12,153,661 of NC_088237.1, read as the reverse complement.
CTCTGATGGGGAACCGTATTTAGGTAGCCTGGGTTTCACTGTGTATTTCGTGGGTGATTGTTCCTGTCTCTGTGTTAGTGTTCACCAGACAGGCTGTATAGGTTTTTTCACGTTCCGTTTGTTGTTTTTGTATTTATAAGTTATTTCATGTATCGTCATCTGTTTCATTAAAAACATGAGTAACCAACACGCTGCATTTCGGTCCGACTCTCTTTTGACAAACGAAGAACGCCGTTACAAAACTACTCAGAATTACTGTAAGAATGTAGGCCAAAAAAACACTGGGAAGGGATGGGACCCAAACATGACACTTAAACATGTTCTGGATGATAACAAATTAATAGAAATCTGAAATTTCAAGACTCAACCTTGAATGAATGCTGATATCTATAAAATGTGTGCGATTTCCGAGCTGTTTGTGTAATTATGCCAAGTCGTTGTTCATTGTCATGCCAAACATGTTGACATGAAGGCACAAACAGAGCCGGGACCAGGCTCTATACGAATACCTTTGAATATGACAACGCTAGATCACAAAAGATAGATATTGCTATTATGTTAGTCTCACATTTAGGTGTAGTTTGTTGGTCCAGGTGCCTATGACCTTGTACTCTCTGGTAGAGCGGTTGGTGCTCTGGTACTGGAAGATGTCGTACCGCCCGGGGGCGTCGCCGTTCTCATTGAACACCACTGGAGTACCGGCACTTCCTGGAAGACAGAGATGGTGTGAAAGGATTAACAAAAAGACACATTGTACACCACACTGTCATTCATCACACATACTAATTTACCATACTGTAAGATTGTACAACATCTTTGTAGTTCTGCATTTTTCACACCAATACATGATTTGGTCCAACACAATATGTTTGGACTAACTTATATATACAACTATGGTGTGTATATATACACCTATACACCTTATATATGCAACTATGGTGTGTATATACAGTGCCTTGCGAAAGTATTCGGCCCCCTTGAACTTTACGACCTTTTGCCACATTTCAGGCTTACAACATAAAGATATAAAACTGTATTTTTTTGTGAAGAATCAACAACAAGTGGGACACAATCATGAAGTGGAACGAGATTTATTGGATATTTCAAACTTTTTTAACAAATCAAAAACTGACAAATTGGGCGTGCAAAATTATTCAGCCCCCTTGAGTTAATACTTTGTTGAGGCCACCTTTTGCTGCAATTACAGCTGTAAGTCGCTTGGGGTATGTCTCTATCAGTTTTGCACATCGAGAGACTGAAATTTTTTCCCATTCCTCCTTGCAAATCAGCTCGAGCTCAGTGAGGTTGGATGGAGAGCATTTGTGAACAGCAGTTTTCAGTTCTTTCCACAGATTCTCGATTGGATTCAGGTCTGGACTTTGACTTGGCCATTCTAACACCTGGATATGTTTATTTTTGAACCATTCCATTGTAGATTTTGCTTTATGTTTTGGATCATTGTCTTGTTGGAAGACAAATCTCTGTCCCAGTCTCAGGTCTTTTGCAGACTCCATCAGGTTTTCTTCCAGAATGGTCCTGTATTTGGCTCCATCCATCTTCCCATCAATTTTAACCATCTTCCCTGTCCCTGCTGAAGAAAAGCAGGCCCAAACCATGATGCTGCCACCACCATGTTTGACAGTGGGGATGGTGTATTCAGGGTGATAAGCTGTGTTGCTTTTACGCCAAACATAAAGTTTTGCATTGTTGCCAAAAATTTCAATTTTGGTTTCATCTGACCAGAGCACCTTCTTCCACATGATTGGCGTGTCTCCCAGGTGGCTTGTGGCAAACTTTAAACAACACTTTTTATGGATATCTTTAAGAAATGGCTTTTCTTCTTGCCACTCTTCCATAAAGGCCAGATTTGTGCAATATACGACTGATTGTTGTCCTATGGACAGAGTCTCCCACCTCAGCTGTAGATCTCTGCAGTTCATCCAGAGTGATCCTGGGCCTCTTGGCTGCATTACTGATCAGTCTTCTCCTTGTATGAGCTGAAAGTTTAGAGGGACGGCCAGGTCTTGGTAGATTTGCAGTGGTCTGATACTCCTTCCATTTCAATATTATCGCTTGCACAGTGCTCCTTGGGATGTTTAAAGCTTGGAAAATCTTTTTGTATCCAAATCCGGCTTTAAACTTCTTCACAACTGTATCTCGGACCTGCCTGGTGTGTTCCTTGTTCTTCATGATGCTCTCTGCACTTTTAACGGACCTCTGAGACTATCACAGTGCAGGTGCATTTATACGGAGAACTGATTACACACAGGTGGATTGTATTTATCATCATTAGTCATTTAGGTCAACATTGGATCATTCAGAGATCCTCACTGAACTTCTGGAGAGAGTTTGCTGCACTAAAAGTAAAGGGGCTGAATAATTTTGCACGCCCAATTTTTCAGTTTTTGATTTGTTAAAAAAGTTTGAAATATACAATAAATGTCGTTCCACTTCATGATTGTGTCCCACTTGTTGTTGATTCTTCACAAAAAAATACAGTTTTATATCTTTATGTTTGAAGCCTGAAATGTGGCAAAAGGTCGCAAAGTTCAAGGGGGCTGAATACTTTCGCAAGGCACTGTATACACCTATAAACCTTATATATACAACTATGGTACAAGGTCTGTTTCTTACAAAGTGGGAATCTTTTTCAGAAGTTCATTCAGTAGCTTCGTGTATACCTGTCACCCTAACGAGCCGGGCTCAGCTGTCACACATATGAATTATGCAAAAAGTGTGTGTGTGTGTGTGTGTGTGTGTGTGTGTGTGTGTGTGTGTGTGTGTGTGTGTGTGTGTGTGTGTGTGTGTGTGTGTGTGTGTGTGTGTGTGTGTGTGTGTGTGTGTGAACAGCCTCAACCACCCCAGGCGCAAAGTATTTCACAGATGGGCTTTTCTCTCCACCGATTATGCTAAACTCACAGCCTCCTCATCCGTTCTCTCTCTCTTCCTCTCCCTCCCTCTCACTCTCTCTATCTCTGGTTCTCTCTCCTCTTATGAATCTTTGAAATCCAATATTTCAGCGCGGCAGCAGCGCGGGTGGAGAATCTGGCCCATCAAAGCAGTAATGTAATTACAAATATAAATCTTAAAAGAGTTGTGCATTACTGACATTCCTACAGAAAGCTGTACGTCATGGCAACAATCTACCATATCTGACGGAACGAAAGGGAGAGTAGCTGGGAGATGGATACTGGGAGAATAAGAGAGAAAGGCAAGGTTGAGAGATCTCCCGAGAGAGAGAAAGAGAGAAAAAGTGAAAGACAGAGATAATGTAGTGAAACAGAGAAGTAAACTCCTCTCTCTGTCTGCTATGGCAGCTGTTCTCTCAGGCCTCCTGGATACGCACTGCTGCCTTCTCTCTTTCAATATGCACACTAACAATAGTGCTCTAGGAAACCTTTCTCTCTATCGCTCTATATATATATATATATATATATATATATATATATATATATATATATATATATATATATATATATATATTCCAGCGGTAATGAATGAGAAGATTTCCAGAGGACTCTGGGTAAAACCACTATCTTTAACCTGCCTCCACACATCCCCGCCCGCCACATCTCAAAGACGCCAGACGCCGGCGCTGGCCGCTTGCTCCTGTCTGTTCGTCTGTCTCCTCCTGCCTTGCATCATTAGAACAGAGAGAGAAGTGTCCAGACTGGTTGTTACAATACTGCCACCCAGGCTACAAATTGTTAAGGCTAGCAGTGCAACACAGCTGCCTATAAATCCCCGACCCACCCACCCACCCACACACACACACACACACACGTGATGTGATGCTGGTAGAGAAGCAGAACACGAATACTATCACACTATCAGTGAGAGGGAACAACTTCTTCCTCTTCTCCCCTCCGTTCATCCCTCGCTTTGCACAACAGCGGGGGAACATGCATGCAAATGTGAGAGGACTCCGTGCGGAAAGAATCATGGCACATCCTCAGGAAAGGATTTCTGCCCGGCAAATTGGTGTCAATATACGGCCCAATATTTCTCACTGTTCCCTGTCCAACCAACGAGGCCGATTATGCAGACGCAACTGATGCAAGTTACACACTCACACAAACGGACGCGCACACACATGCACAGACACGCACTGACACACATAAACATCACCTCCGGAAAGAGCCTGTTCCAAACCATATTAGCTACTCTGATGACGATTACTGGATACAAGCAAGCTGACTCATATAATTGTTCAGTATGTCCCGTATAAGGGTAATTCGAGCCCAGCATTACAAGTCAGTGGAGCATGGTCCCTGAGCCATTTCTGAAAGTAGTAACATGGAGATATCGACATTTACATTTCACACGATTCTGCATCGTTAACCATGACCTTCACTGTGTCAGTGTAAGCAACAACATTTACCCTTCTTTACCACAACACACACACACACGACAAACCGCAAACTCACCCTTCAGTGGGTAGCCGCAACAACCATTGAACTGGACGAGCCAAACAACACACCAAAGTCCTTTCATTGACCTCGCCCTCATTGGTCTTTATAGTACATCTCACATGACCAGACACAACCCCCAAAGGAGAATGGGGTCAGAGGCCCCTTTAACCGACACACAGGTCTTCAGCTAGTGGTGGGCGATGGTGAGATGAGCTGAAGTGCTGAAGTAGAGAGTAGGGTTTTTCAGATGGAAGACTGTTGTTTGAACCTGATCTTCTCCAGTCAGACACTCGGGCTTATGTTTGGTTTGAGGTGAGGTTGTCTTTCTGCTGTGCAGTTTGTGGGTAGAGAGAACGGATTCTAGGTAAGTTGTTCTCCTACTAAAAGGCAGGGAGGCAAACCCCTGAAGATGCAGTTACAAGGCACAGGTCTAGGATCAGCTTACTCTTTCCTAATCCTAACCTAAACCATTAAGGGGGAGAAAGACCTAAGATCAGTGTAGCAACATCCTCCTAATCTGAGATAATCACTGCATACCCTGCCAACAGCTCTTCCCTGTGGATCCCCAGAGAGAGAGAGAGAGAGAGAGAGACAGAGAGAGGAGAGAGAGACACAGAGAGAGAGAGATAACGTGTTTTAGCATGGGTAAAATCTCTGATGGGGAGAATACAGGAGAGAGGGACCGGCTGAACGAGGGTTCAAAAGTCTCCCTATCGTGACAGAAACAGAGAGAGTGTTTTGATAGGCCTGATGCAGAAATCACCCTGCAACCCAGATGAATTAAACATAACATGGAAGAAGGAGCTGAGAGGAGGAGATGAGAGAGAGTGGCTGCCAGCACCCAGCAGTGTGGGCCATACATCTGTACTGCTAATGGGGGAGACAACACACACACACACACACACACACACATGCACGTACACACAGAAGCATGCACGTCGGCACATGCACGCAGGGATGCACACACACAAACACACACATGCAGTAATGAGGACACATCTTCGTCTCCATTTTCCCTCCATCCCACACTAACCGGTTACCTCAGGGGAGGCTCTACCTGGCAGATGAGGAAACAGCTCTGTGATAATAATAACTCAACTCCCTCCTCCTAAACATGTACGGTTGATCCTCCCTTTTCCTCCTCCCTCATTCTCTCTCGTTCTTTCTCTCTCTCTCTCTTCCTATCTTTCTCTTGTCTTTGTGTGGCTCTCTTCCTATCTTTCTCTTGTCTTCATGTGGCTCTCTTCCTATCTTTCTCTTGTCTTCGTGTGGCTCTCTTCCTATCTTTCTCTTGTCTTCGTGTGGCTCTCTTCCTATCTTTCTCTTGTCTTCGTGTGGTTCTCTTCCTATCTTTCTCTTGTCTTCGTGTGGCTCTCTTCCTATCTTTCTCTTGTCTTCGTGTGGCTCTCTTCATATCTTTCTCTTGTCTTTCCTATCTTTCTCTTTGTCTTCGTGTGGCTCTCTTCCTATCTTTCTCTTGTCTTCGTGTGGCTCTCTTCCTATCTTTCTCTTGTCTTCGTGTGGCTCTCTTCATATCTTTCTCTTGTCTTCGTGTGGCTCTCTTCCTATCTTTCTCTTGTCTTCGTGTGGCTCTCTTCCTATCTTTCTCTTGTCTTCGTGTGGCTCTCTTCCTATCTTTCTCTTGTCTTCGTGTGGCTCTCTTCCTATCTTTCTCTTGTCTTCGTGTGGCTCTTCTTCCTTGTCTTCGTCTTTCTATCTTGTCTTCGTGTGGCTCTCTTCCTATCTTTCTCTTGTCTTCGTGTGGCTCTCTTCCTATCTTTCTCTTGTCTTCGTGTGGCTCTCTTCCTATCTTTCTCTTGTCTTCATGTGGCTCTCTTCTTAAACCCACCCCCCCCCTTCTCTCCTATAAGACATATGCATTAGCCTAATAATACACTTGATTACGATCCATTACATACATGCTTCTGGCATACAGAAGCCTTTCTTCGCTGTGCCCTAACCCTCCATCCACCCCGCAGGCATCATGTTGGTAGCCGATCCGTGCAGTTAATATGGTGAGGGATAACATCCACCGGGTTTATAATGAGATGAGTGCTTCTTGGCTCAACACGGCAGCTGATTATAATGATTATTAAACTACCAGAAACCTGTGGCATATAGTTTATCAGGATGTGAAAGCAGGAACCAGAGCCAGCCTTTTTGTTGTGTTTCACAGTGGAAGGGAGCACAGAGGCTGTGTAGCCATTGGTCATGTGCCGTTTTAGTTTAGAAGTGGGCGGGTGAGTAATGGTGTTTTTGGTGGTTTTTTTTACTCTAAACTCAACGTCAAGAGTCCTCATGTCAACCGAAGATGTTTTGGCCTCAAGATCTCTGAATGCTTTAGGTACTTTACATTTGCCAGTTGGTCTGAGATTTGATCATTTGCCTGTCTTTTTTTATTGTCCTAGTTGGTCATTCGCAGTTCTTGCCTGCCTCGGGCAAGTTTCAAAACCATCCAAACCATTGCACTGCTTCTCTAAGCCCTACTATCATTAGGCCAAGGGAAGATATTTAATCACAGAGTTACGAAACACCGCAGCTGAAGAAAACACCTTTTTTTGGAGGAGCTCCAAACTAAGTGGCCCTCAGTCTGAACTTCACAAAAGCCTCCTGTTCCTGTTGACTTCTCTTCTTCCTCTCTTTCCTCTCAAGAGGAAGTCTTTTGATTATCTTCCCCAGAACAGAGCAGAGCAAGGGAGGGAGGGAGGGAGAAGAGGGAGAGAGAGAGAGAGAGAGAGAGAGAGAGAGAGAGAGAGAGAGAGAGAGAGAGAGAGAGAGAGAGAGAGAGGGAGAGAGAGATGGGCAAAGGGAGAGGGGGAGATAGAAGGGTTTCCTAGAGCACTATTGTTAGTGTGCATAATGAAAGAGAGAAGGCAGCAGTGCGTATCCGGGAGGCAAGAGAGACCAGCTGCCATAGCAGATATACCTCCTCTGTTTACTGACTTTAGCAGACACACAAACACACACATGACACAACTCTCATAGGCCCGATGAGGTAATGTCGCATTTCTCACAAAGCCTAATGGACTTGCTGATTTCATTACGGTGTGACTGTGGCAGAGGAGCGAGATCTGCAGGTCCATACATCTGGTGATGTCAGTTAGTCTAATGTCAGCATTTTAAAATGCATTTCGAGTGAATTAAAAGGATGCATTTACAATCACAGCCGACACCGCATGGCTTAACGTTCTATTAATACTCCATTGGCTGAGGAAGTGTTCAGTGTGTGGTGGCCCGGCAGGCAAGCGGCAGACAGAGAGTGATGCATTAAGTCTCCCCGAAACAGCTGTCTGAGATTTCCGGCTTATTGAACTTATCTCCAGGTATTGATTGCTCTTCTAACGTTGTGAGTGGGGGGCGGCGGTAGGCCGCGCATGCACATACACGCACGGACACACACACATGCAGACAAAGGTACAGGGGGCGGGGGGGGGGGGGTATTTTCTGCGAGCGGCAGCAGCAAATGAGGCGTCCATTCAGTCTCAGTCTCTTCAGTCTCCCTGTCCAGCCATCCGGTGGCTCACCCACAGTTTGAGGCTGTGTGATGCTGTTAATATGGGGACCAAGCACAGAGAGGGAATAGTAGACTGGAGATGAAGGTCAGAACATTGGGAGACTTTAGTTCTGCAGGGTTGCCAATGTACCTTATTTCTTCATATGAGCGACTGATTGAAGATGTAAAGATGTCTTTTGATATCTGTCCTACAAAGTGTACAAAGGCTTGTTGAAGTAATTATCTTTTTGTTTTCTCATGATTTGTCTGCTCTCTCCCTGACACACAGCGTTGTATATTCCTCTTCTTACTCTCTCCATCCCCCTCTCTCCCTTTCTCTTCCCGCTAACTGGCTGTATAGCTGTCATGCTAGGGTCAAGTTCTCTCTCTCTCTCTCTCTCTCTCTCTCTCTCTCTCTCTCTCATGAACACGAGGGAGACAGAGAGCTGGTTTCAAACGCAGGGCACAGCAGGTGTTTAAAATAATGGACCACAGGAGGAGGCAGGTAACTGGGTCCAGGGGCAGGCAGCAGGTCATACACAGGGGGACCGAACGGCAACAGTATAGGCAGGGAAAAGGCTAGTAACGTCGACCCAGGAAATCAGGCAATAGGTGAATGACAGGAAACTCTCTCTCGGTCTCTCTCTCTGTCTCTCTCTCTCTGTCTCTCTCTCTCTGTCTCTCTCTCTGTCTGTCTGTCTCTCTCTCTGTCTGTCTGTCTCTCTCTCTCTCGCTGTCTCTCTCTCTCTCTGTCTGTCTGTCTCTCTCTCTGTCTGTCTGTCTGTCTGTCTGTCTCTCTCTGTCTCTCTCTCTCTGTCTGTCTATCTGTCTTTCACCCAGTAGATATGGGAGTTTTTCAAAATTGGATTTGTTTTCGAATTATTTGTGGATCTGTGTAATCTGAGGGAAATATGTCTCTCTTATATGGTCATACATTGGGCAGGAGGTTAGGAAGTGCAGCTCAGTTTCCACCTCATTTTGTGGGCAGTGAGCACATAGCCTGTCTTCTCTAGAGAGCCATGTCTGCCTACGGCGGCCTTTCTCAATAGCAAGGCTATGCTCGCTGAGTCTGTACATAGTCAAAGCGTTCCTTAATTTTGGGTCAGTCACAGTGGTCAGGTATTCTGCCGCTGTGTACTCTCTGTGTAGGGCCAAATAGCACTCTAGTTTGCTCTGTTTTTTTGTTAATTCTTTCCAATGTGTCAAGTAATTATCTTTTTGTTTTCTCATGATTTGGTTGGGTCTAATTGTGCTGTTGTCCTGGGGCTCTGTAGGGTGTGTTTGTGTTTGTGAACAGAGCCCCAGGGGACTCTTCTCCAGGTTCATCTCTCTGTAGGTGATGGCTTTGTTATGGAAGGTTTGGGAATCGCTTCCTTTTAGGTGGTTATAGAATTTAACGGCTCTTTTCTGGATTTTGATAATTAGTGGTTATCGGCCTAATTCTGCTCTGCATGCATTATTTGGTGTTCTACGTTGTACACGGAGGATATTTTTGCAGAATTCTGCGTGCAGAGTCTCAATTTGGTGTTTGTCCCATTTTGTGAAGTCTTGGTTGGTGAGCGGACCCCAGACCTCACAACCATAAAGGGCAATGGGCTCTATGACTGATTCAAGTATTTTTAGCCAAATCCTAATTGGTATGTTGAAATTTATGTTCCTTTTGATGGCATAGAATGCCCTTCTTGCCTTGTCTCTCAGATTTTTCACAGCTTTGTGGAAGTTACCTGTGGCGCTGATGTTTAGGCCAAGGTATGTATAGTTTTTTGTGTGCTCTAGGGCAACAGTGTCTAGATGGAATTTGTATTTGTGGTCCTGGTGACTGGACCTTTTTTGGAACACCATTATTTTGGTCTTACTGAGATTTACTGTCAGGGCCCAGGTCTGACAGAATCTGTGCATAAGATCTAGGTGCTGCTGTAGGCCCTCCTTGGTTGGTGACAGAAGCACCAGATCATCAGCAAACAGCAGACATTTGACTTCGGATTCTAGTAGGGGGAGGCCGGGTGCTGCAGACTTGTCTAGTGCCCGCGCCAATTCGTTGATATATAGGTTGAAGAGGGTGGGGCTTAAGCTGCATCCCTGTCTAACCCCACGACCCTGTGTGAAGAAATGTGTGTGTTTTTTGCCAATTTTAACTGCACACTTGTTGTTTGTGTACATGGATTTTATAATGTCGTATGTTTTATCCCCAACACCACTTTCCATCAGTTTGTATAGCAGACCCTCATGCCAAATTGAGTCAAAGGTTTTTTTTAAATCAACAAAGCATGAGAAGACTTTGCCATTGTTTTGGTTTGTTTGGTTGTCAATTAGGGTGTGCATGGTGAATACATGGTCTGTTGTACGGTAATTTGGTAAAAAGCCAATTTGACATTTGCTCAGTACATTGTTTCCGTTGAGGAAATGTATGAGTCTGCTGTTAATGATAATGCAGAGGATTTTCCCAAGGTTACTGTTGACACATATTCCACGGTAGTTATTGGGGTCAAATTTGTCTCCACTTTTGTGGATTGGGGTGATCAGTCCTTGGTTCCAAATATTGGGGAAGATGCCAGAGCTAAGTATGATGTTAAAGAGTTTTAGTATAGCCAATTGGAATTTGTTGTCTGTATATTTGATCATTTCATTGAGGATACCATCAACACCACAGGCCTTTTTGGGTTGGAGAGTTTTTATTTTGTCCTGTAACTCATTCAATGTAATTGGAGAATCCAGTGGGTTCTGGTAGTCTTTAATAGTTGATTCTAAGATCTGCATTTGATCATGTATATGTTTTTGCTCTTTATTCTTTGTTATAGAGCCAAAAAGATTGGAGAAGTGGTTTACCCATACATCTCCATTTTGGATAGATAATTCTTTGTGTTTTTGTTTGTTTAGTGTTTTCCAATTTTCCCAGAAGTGGTTAGAGTCTATGGATTCTTCAATTGCATTGAGCTGATTTCTGACATGCTGTTCCTTCTTTTTCCGTAGTGTATTTCTGTATTGTTTTAGTGATTCACCATAGTGAAGGCATAGACTCAAGTTTTCCGGGTCTCTATGTTTTTGGTTGGACAGGTTTCGCAATTTCTTTCTTAGATTTTTGCATTCTTCATCAAACCATTTGTCATTATTGTTAATTTTCTTCAGTTTTCTATTTGAGATTTTTAGATTTGATAGGGAAGCTGAGAGGTCAAATATACTGTTAAGATTTTCTACTGCCAAGTTTACACCTTCACTATTACAGTGGAACGTTTTACCCAGGAAGTTGTCTAAAAGGGATTGAATTTGTTGTTGCCTAATTGTTTTTTGGTAGGTTTCCAAACTGCATTCCTTCCATCTATAGCATTTCTTAAAGTTACTCAGTTCCTTTGGCTTTGATGCCTCATGATTGAGTATTGCTCTGTTTAAGTAGACTGTGATTTTGCTGTGGTCTGATAGGGGTGTCAGTGGGCTGACTGTGAACGCTCTGAGAGACTCTGGGTTGAGGTCAGTGATAAAGTAGTCTACAGTACTACTGCCAAGAGATGAGCTATATGTGTACCTACCATAGGAGTCCCCTCGAAGCCTACCGTTGACTATGTACATACCCAGCGTGCGACAGAGCTGCAGGAGTTGTGACCGTTTTTGTTGATTATGTTGTCATAGTTGTGCCTAGGGGGGCATATGTGGGAGGGAATGCTGTCACCTCCAGGCAGGTGTTTGTCCCCCTGTGTGCTGAGGGTGTCAGGTTCTTGTCCGGTTCTGATGTTGATTGGTTGGGGTGGGGGTGTGGATGTGGATGTGTCTGGGTGTACTGTGGTCTGGATGTAATTCCTCTTGGCGTGGGTCCTCTATGTGTAGGTCCAGGGGGGGGGGGGGGGGTCCTGCAGGTCTGGGAGGGTGTCTCGCTGGTCTGTGTGGGGTGTCTATTGATCTGTTGCTCCTGTGTGAAGTGTTGGGGATACGTTTGAGAGCGATGTCCTTTAGAGTCCGGGCAAAGGTGGGGACTGCTGCCTTGTAGAGATGGACCTGGTTATAGAGGCTGTTCAAGTCCAGGGTGGAGTGGTGGGCCAGGAAAACATTTGGTTTTGAAGCACAGTCACGGGAAATACTTGCGTTTACCCGCTGTATTGTGGCAGGGTGGAAGTCTTTTCGTGGTAGCAGGGTGGAGATAACCACTTGTGCGTTGGGGAAAGTAGAAGAAGCCTTTTCAATCACTCCCTTCAGTGCTGTGGCCACCCTTTCCTGCTGTGCTCTCAGGTTGTTTGTGCCTGTGTGTATTGTTATGTGGCTGGGTGAACCTAATTGGTCCTCAGACAAACTCTGGACACCAGAGTTTAGACACACTGTGTTTGGGAAAAAGTTTTTTTTCTTCTATATATTTCCCATTTGAGTCCATAAGTAGTACAATCTGTGTCTTGTGTTTGTCCTCAGTGGGTGTGGGGGGGTTGTCAGAAGGGCTATCAGGGTGGCTGACAGGGGGGGTGCTCAGAGGGGGTGAGAGCCGCTGGGCTTGTGGTTCTTCATTTGTCTGTTCTGCTGTGATGTCAACTCTATGGTCAGGGTCAGGGTCTGGTGTGGACTGTTCTGCTGTGGTGTTGAGACTTTTGTCAGGTGCTGAGGTGGGCTGTTCTGCTGGCTTCTCTGTGGGGGTGGCCACCTCTCTAGTGGGTTGTTCTCTGTCACACACCATCCACCTCAACCTGTTGAAGTTGTCTCACCACAGTCCAGAGTGCAGAAATGGTTAAGGGGGTGTTGTTGTGCTGGACTGTTGTCTGGGTCTGTGCTGACTGAAGTGTAATCACCTGCTGTTCCAGCTCCACCTGCCTTACCTCCAGCTGGGTGAATTTGTCCTTCATTTCAATGAGGGAGTGGTAATCTGTGCTGGGAGGTTGACTCTCCGCTGGGGGCTGCTTGTCTGTGGGATTACATAATGAAGAGGTCTGGTCTGACCCGCTCGGGGTGGGGGTATCTTTATCAAGGGAGAGCTTGAAAGTCCAGCTGAAACTGTTTGGGGTTACCCTGTACCATTACTGTTCCGGACTTATAGATATTTATATTACCTGACTCAGAGTCCTCATTATCAAGTATTCTGAGTTTCCACCACTCGTCAACCCCCCTCTCTTAACAAAGGGGTAGTGTGCTAATATAGGACTGTGCCATGCCAGGGGATGGTTTGTGTGGAAGATAAGGTTGCTGATGTTCCCATTTTTGTAATAGTCAGCAAAAAGTGTCTCTTGATTTTCCATAAGGAGCTTCATTTTGTAATCTTTTCTTGCCTTATCATTCTTTACATGCACAGGGTACTGTATTTTAATTACCTCTGAACAGCGGGAGGGAGCTTCTAAGGCCTCTCCATTTGGTTGGGGTAGACTGTGTGACTCTCCTGCCATTGTTGGGCTAATGGGCTTTGACACCTCTCACTTGACACGTCAGTGCTAGTTGAAGCTATATCAAGCTTGGCAGAATTATGTTAGAATTCTGTCCTTATAAAGTAATGTTGTGTATTTTTCTTCTTGGCTTTTGGAAATAAAATATAGTTTCAGACTAAACAGCTCATCTCTCTCTCTCTCTCTCTCTCTCTAAACACGCTCTGCTCGGTTTTCCTGCAGACCATAAACATAATAACACTGAGATCAAAGGTGATGTGAAGCTCATATATGAATACGATTTAGATTGTATTTCATTTCGCCTACATGTCCTAAAAACCTTAGACACAGCATTGTATATCCCTCTTCTTACTCTCTCCATCCCCCTCTCTCTTCCCTCTAACTGGCTGCAAAGCTGTCATGCTAGGGTCAAGATCATCATCGAGCCATTATTCCTCGCTAGTTAGCCCGGGCTGGTTCCTGTAGAGAAGGCGTCCATCTTGTCCTGAGCAGTCAGAGCTAGAGCAGCTGTAATCGGGCTGTAATGAGATAGCTCTTTCCAGCATGGCCGTGTCCTTTCCTCACGGCTCTACGCACACACACACACACACACACACACACACACACACACACACACACACACACACACACACACACACACACACACACACACACACACACACACACACACACACACACACACACACACACACACACTGACTCCACGGCTCCACGTCTCAGGGCCTAATTGGTTTTGGCTCTTCTGCCCATAGAAGGGTACTGGAGAGCCTCGTATAGGTAGGGTGGCCCCGACCAAGACCACAATATGGTCGAAATATAGGAGCTGCCACTACTGCACTGTAGCTCAATAAATAACTTTTTGTTAGGGCAGGAAAAAATGAGTGGATATTGTTCTATTTCTCTGCCCAAGTTCTTTGTCCAGCGTTCTGTGCTTTTGTGGATGAGGATAAAAAATACTGTTATACAGGACGCTGAGACTGAGACCCGCTACACTGCGAATTTCCAGTTTCAATGAACGTAGCACTACCATGAGGGCTGTAGTTGGATCAATACAGTCAATATCCTCACCAGTGTTCTAAAGTGGAAGTGTAGCAGTCCTTTGTGTATGTTTTCTTTCCTTGCTAAAGCGGGGGATTCTCACTCCACACTGTCAGGGGACAGGGTAGTTAATAAATGATCATAAGAACACATCAATGCCATTCAACCACGCTCTACAGACAGACATACTGGAGCTGAGAACAATAGAGATGATTTTGGCTTGATGTTCAACACTGAACATGGATGAAAGCTCTCGGCTTGTATCCCTATGACTCATTTGACAGACAACAATGAAGTGCAGAGAAGAAAAGAGGATAGAAGAAAAAAAATACACGCTTCTAGCTCTCCGTCCATCCATTGGAGGTTTTGGGGAGATTTTCTGAAAAGTTCCATTATCTGAAAAAATAAATTAAAAAAAATACTATATTTCTAAAAGGTTTTGCAGTTTTAGTTGAATGCATTCTGTCAAAGTTTTACCCCGGTGTGAAAGTGAAAGTACAGGCTGTATTCCTTCCTTCCCACGCACGGAACTACAATTAAGGTTTCTCATAGACTGAAAAGGAGGGGACCTTGGAAATATTTTCAGGAATAAAAGCGAAGAGAGAACATTGACGGTGAAGAGTGAAGACCTTATCAAGCTTTTCATTAGACCGCCCGAGGATTCATGGAGGACAATGGAGGTGACCTGCGTAGTGGGAGGCACTATGTGTCATGTCACACCACTCTGGGCTCTGTTCTAACAAACCTAACAGAATGGTACATCTAAGCACAGGTGGGAGCGCTGTCGGTCCAGGGTTTGTGTCAGAAATATTTGAGCTATTTTCACCATCACAATTATCAGCGCACTTGCTGGTGTTGGCGCGAAAGGGATGTGTTTTGATGAATAAACAAGCGGGTGGGTGTGTCGAGTCGTGGCCTCTCACTGGCCAATCAGAACGTGCTTCGTGGCGAAATATGTGGTTGCTTCAAGTTGTGTATTTACGGTCTTTTATGGATCGCCTTGGAATCAACTCCAATTCCAATGTTAGTCAGTTATAGTTTATTAAATGGCTTACAGAAACTAAATAACACAATGTAGACCAGGTCCTTTTGACCAGGGCCTGTAGCTGCACTATATTGTGCCATTTGGGACGTTGGCCTAGACTATCCTATTCATCAGAGCAGGAAGGGGTGGGACACACATGTCCTCGGAAGCTGCTGTATCTTATTTTCTTCACATGAGAGACTGATTGAAGACGTAAAGATGTCTTTTGATATCTGTCCTACAAAGTGTTCAAAGACTTGTTGTGGCTATTTTTCTACATTCACTTCAGCTGCTCATTGAAAACTGAATCACAATAGCCCGACAGCAACTGAAATGAGATTTTCTCGGCCAATAACAGTCCCTAAATGTGTTACTTCACAGAGCGTTGTCACAATGACTTACAGTACTAGAGGGGATGTTGTTGGTAGGCAACCACAGAACACGACGTTTCTAGATAAGAGAGGCACTCAGTCTGAGTTGAGAGGATGAAAGAGACACTAGTCTGTTTGATATCTTGCTTGCATTCCGAGTCAATCCCTCCATGGTGATGACTGATGACTGATGACGGACCCGGGCGAAAAGAGAGAGAAAGAGAGAAGAGCAACACAACAGGGAAAACATCATCGACGTTGAGCCAAATCTGAAGCATCATGTTTTTGGACTAAGAAAATAGGAAATATCCGCAGCATACTTACACGTTTGAATAAAACCAAGCAAAGTCATTCAATGGCCTCTGAATCAAGCGATAACACAACGTCTGAAGTGGGCTGCATAATAAGTAGGTGCTCGACATGAGACAAACCATGCCTCCTGAACGACCCCCTATTCCCTAAGTGTGCACTACTCTATAGGGAATGCACCATATAGAGAATAGGGTACCATTTGGGACAGAACCAGAATGTCCTTTAGATGACTGTGGGGTGTAGGGTGTAGAGTCTCAAGCTGAACAGAACAGGAGAACCGGTATCAGATGCAGTCCGCACGATGTAGCATGTGATTGCTGCTACAGGTTCGGTTCCTTATTGTCTTCCTTCCCCCTGGATCTGCAATGCACCACCGTCTGGGTGTGCATGTGTGTCTGGGTGTGTGTGTGAGAGTGAAAACAAGAGAGATAGGTAAAGGAGACGGGAGAAAAGGAGAGAAAAAAGAGACGGAGAATGAGAGATAATGAGAAGATAAAGGAGAGTGGGAGAGGGGCAGAGAGAGGGAAGGGAGGAGAGGGAGGGATAGCGCTAGGAAGTGCGCGAGCAGGAAGGTGTTCTCTCCATCAGCATGAGTTTCTGTCGGAGTCAGAGAGCACATCGATAACACCTGCACACTGGAGGGAAGGAGGGATACACACACACACACACACACTGGGGATCAGTGGAGGGGTCATCCAAGTGTCCAATCTCATGCTGCTGAGAAAGGTTAGATCCTCTGCAGGGTTTGGTGAGGAAGGATCATTAATACGTGCACCGGCCAGTGTGTGTGTGTGTGTGTGTGTCTGCATGAGATATCTCCATGCCTGGTGTGTGTTTTCCCTAGATCGTTCTGAAACCTCACTACTGAATTAGGCTCTTCCTCTCGCTGGATTGATTTTCCGCCTGTGACGGTAAGCAGGGGGATCGGGCCTATCGGATCAGCACAGCTCCTCTAAGTTGCATTGGATTGGTATGGATCCCTGGACCCTGCTGCGGCCATGTCAAGGGCACTGTGGATGGTCCGACTCAATGCCCTCCTAACGGGTGCAGATGAGCTCCATACTAAACTACAGCAAGGAATAGAAGTGTGCTTCTACTGACTCTCTCGTTGTCCCGCCGCTCACACACACACACACACACACACACACACAACACACACACACACACACACAAACGCACACACACACCTAACTTTATCCAATAACATCCGTAACCTTGCTATGCCAGACATGATGTAGTATAAGAGGCTGTAGCTGAACAACACAAAACAACATACGTCTACAACATTATCTACATCGGTCGCCAGCAGAAAACACATTCACTCCTCTGGTATCATTACTATTAACCTCCTGTTCAACTCCAGAGTGGCAGAAATCGATACCAACACAACATGCCTCTTCTCTGTGTAGTTAGCTTGAGTAGAGTAGCCCCGGGCCTGTTGAAGACGAGATACTAGATGTAAACAACGTCAACAGTCCGACAGAAATTCATCTTGAGGCCTCTCGGCATCGAAAAACCAGCAGCAGTCAATAGGAAGAAGATTTACTGATTTCTAGTAAGTAGTCTGGTAAAGTGCAGTTTGTCAGGCCTCGCTCTCTGCTCCATGGCCTTCGACATTCATCTCAGTCAAGTGGGCAGTGACATTTAGCTCTATTAAAGGAGGTTACTGTCTAAAATGGTGGGGAAGTACTATGTTAGCCGTGTTTTTAGTATTCATCAGGGCTAGAATGGCCATAGTAGGACTTGAACCTGAAACCTTGTGTTTATCGGCCCAATAGCTTATGGATTTCTATTTCTACGAAATCTATGGATTTCACATGACTGGGCATGGGCGCAGCCATGGGTAGGCTTGGGAGGGCATAGGCCCACCCACTTGGGAGCCAGGGCCACACGCTGGGGAGCTGGCCCAGCGAATCAGAATTTGTTTTCCACCACGAAAGGGCTTTATTAAAGAGAGAAATACTCCTCAGTTTCATCAGCTGTCTGGGTAGCTGGCCAGATGAAGCTTGGTTACACATTGCCTGAGGTTGTGAGTCCGGTTGGACGTACTGCCATATTCTCTAAAACAACGTTGGAGGCGGCTTATGGTAGAGAAATTAACATTCAGTTCACTGGCAACACCTCTGTTGGACATTCCTGTAGTCAGCATGCCAATTGCACGCTCCCTCAAAACTTGAGACATCTGTGGCATTGTGTTGTGTGACAAAACTGCTCATTTTAGAGTGGCCTTTTATTGTCCCCTGTACAAGGTTCACCTGTGTAATGATCATGCTGTTTAATCAGCTTCTTGACACAACTGTGAGGTGGATTGATTACCTTGGCAAAGGATAAATGCTTACTAACAGGGATGTAAACACATTAGTGCAGAACATTGTAGAGAAATAAGCTTTTTGTGCATATGGAAAATTTCAGGGATCTTTTAATACAGCTCATGAAACATGGGACCAACACTTTACATGTTACATTTATATTTTTCTTCAGTATGGCTATGGATGCTACAGTATTTACAATATTCCATTTGTATTCAATCCATGTGGATTTTGCTGAAGCCACAAGAGTGGTAAAGTTTTGCTCAGTGTTTGTGATTAGACGACAATGCCACTGTATGAATACAATTTTGACCTGATGCACTTACAGTCTTAAAACTGCCTCGGGGACGCAATTCATTTTGGATCGATCAACACAAATTATGCAAATCACGGGAGTTGAATGGAAACACAACAAATGAACAGGCGGCGAGATGAATAAATAATACCATAACCAAAAGAAGCAGAATAGACAGTTCATTTGAATATGTATTATGTTATTTAGTGGGAGATGTAACGCCTACTTACAGTATGCTCTTCGGGGGCCCGAGAGGAACAAAACAGTCAAATAAGCACACCGCTCATAAAAAAACGTTTAAAGCATTTACTGGAGTCTCAAGTCAAGCTCCAAGCTGTTAACCATCTGCAGCAAGCACAACGTGTTGTAACTATGTTAGGAGAAGGGGATGGATACCCAATGGCACCTCTAGTTAAATAGCTCAAATACATAATGTACAGTGCATTCGGAAAGTATTCAGACCCCTTCATTTTTTCCCCATATTTTCTTACGTTACAGCCTTATTGTAAAATTGATTCAATTAAATATTTTGCTCATCAACTTACACACAACACCCCATAATGACAAAGCAAAAAACATTTAATTGTATTATTCAGACCCTTTGCTATGAGACTTGAAATTGAGCTCAGATGCATCATGTTTCCATTGATAATCCTTGAGATGCTTCTACAACTTGATTGGAGTCCACCTGTGGTAAATTCAATTGATTTCTCATGATTTGGAAAGTCACACACCTGTCTATATAAAGTCCCACAGTTGACAGTGCATGTTGGAGCAAAAAACCAAGACATGAGGTCAAAGGAATTGTCCGTAGAGCTCAGAGACGGGATTGTATCAAGGCACAGATCTGGGGAAGGGTACCGAACACTTTGTGCAGCATTGAAGGTCCCCAAGAACACAATGGCCTCCATAATTCTTAAATTGAAGTAGTTTGGAACCGCCAAGACTCTTCCTAGAGCTGGCGCCTGGCCAAACTGAGCAATCGGGGGAGAAGGGCCTTGGTCAGGGAAGTGACCAAGAACCCGATGGTCACTATGACAGAGCTCCAGAGTTCCTCTGTGGAGATGGGAGAACCTTCCTGAAGGACAACCATCTCTGCAGCACTCCACCTATCAGGCCTTTATGGTAGAGTGGCCAGACAGAAACCACTCCTCAGTAAAAAGCACATGACAGCCCACGTGGAGTTTGCCAAAATGCACCTAAAGGACTCTCAGACCATGATGAACAAGATTCTCTGGTCTGATGAAACCAAGATTGAACACTTTTGACTGAATGCCAAGCGTTAAGTCTGGAGGAAACCTGGCACCATCCCTACGGTGATGCATGGCGGTGGCAGCATCATACTGTGGGGATGTATTTCAGCGGAAGGGATTGAGAGATTAACAGCAAAGTACAGAGAGATCCTTGATGAAAATCTGCTCCAGAGCGCTCAGGACCTCAGACTGAGAATGACCCTAAGCACACAGCCAAGACAATGCAGGAGTGGCTTCAGGACAAGTCTCTGAAGGTCCTTGGTGGCACAGCCAGAGCCCGGACTTAAATCCGATCTAACATCTCTGGAGAGACCAAAAAAATAACTGTGTAGCAACGCTCCTCATCCAACCTGACAGAGCTTGAGAGGATCTGCAGAGAAGAACGGGAGAAACTCTCCAACTACAGGTGTGCCAAGCTTGTGGCGTCATACCCAAGAACACTTAAAGCTGTAATTGCTGCCAAAGATGCTTCAGCAAAAATGTCTAAAACAGTTTTTTCTTTGTCATTATGGGGTATTGTGATGCCATTATGGGGTATTGTGATGCCATTATGGGGTATTGTGATGCCATTATGGGGTATTGTGATGCCATTATGGGGTATTGTGATGCCATTATGGGGTATTGTGATGTCATTATGGGGTATTGTGATGCCATTATGGGGTATTGTGATGCCATTATGGGGTATTGTGATGCCATTATGGGGTATTGTGATGCCATTATGGGGTATTGCGTGTAGATTGATGCGGGGTGGAACAATTGAATCCATTTCAGAATAAGGCTGTAATGTAACAAACTGTGGAAAAAGTCAAGCGGCCTGAATACTTTCCGAATGCCCTGTATAGAATATTATGCACACATAATAAGGCACAAAATAGATGAATGTAGCATGGCCATTAGCAGGAAAGGGAAGCAGGATAAGTTAAGATAATTAGCAGAGAAATATGAAGAGATTATTAGTAGTATGAACTATTTCAGTGAGAGCCAGTAAAGGGAAGCATCACTGAGGAGGAATAGCATGGGTAACCCTACGCACTCTGTGGGAGGACTGCTCTCAGAGAGGATGGATCATGGCTCATGGAGGACACTAGGGGGAAACAAAACGGGGCAAAACGTCAATCATTTCACTAACTACTTCATGAACTACCCTGGAGTCAAAGCTTAATGAATGTTCAAGATGTCCTCTGATAAAGAGTGGGGAGAGAGCAAAAGGAGGCATGTACACAGTGGCTTTTGATGAGGGAGTGGTGTGTGTGTGTGTGTGTGTGTGTGTGTGTGTGTGTGTGTGTGTGTGTGTGTGTGTGTGTGTGTGTGTGTGTGTGTGTGTGTGTGTGTGTGTGTGTGTGTGTGTGTGTGCTCCACGCGTGCGCCCGTGCTCTACTTACCATTAAAGTTGACAGCTCTGATATGGCTGAGTAGTTCCTTGCCATCGATGTTGGCCATCTTTGGGCACAGGCCTGGGTATCCATAGCAGAGTTCCCTGTGCATCCGGTGCAGGGCATGGGCCATAGCATACACGGCATCCATCACAAACTGCACCTTCCCCTCCTGCTCGTAGCTGGAGTCCCGACCAACCTTCTCCAGACCTGGGAGAGAGGAGAGAGACAGATGGATGGTTAGACAGATGGAAACATCCAAGTGTCTATTTGGCAAAGATGCTAAATGTATAACATTACATTATAATAGCATTTTAGTGAGAAAAAAAAAACTGACCTTGGAAATTCAGTTGAGCGTACTGACACACGCGAGCACACACGCGCGCACACACACACGGAAAACTTGCTTTCTTTCTAATGCAGTCGAATATGTGCTTATGTAACTGATAGCATCATTATCATAATTAGCTCATAAAGAGGCGAAAACAAACTCCTTGATGCATAAACATGAACATCTCTAATTTATTAGGATGCCTTTCCACCATTTTCATCAACGTTATTAAAGTGGAACTGCAAAAGAAAATGGAAAAAAGGGTGGATTTTCAGAAGCAACTAATTTTTATTGAATTCTTTCAGCTTTTAACTCAGCGTTTTACGCAGTACAAGCCATCGGGCAAAAAAAGCAACACATTTGTAAATAAAAAACTTGCCCGGGCTAGGTGAATTAACAAGAGTCTTCAATCAATACGCGTGTCTGTGTGGAATTAATAGGCTCAGGAGCAGGAAATCCATTTCAGTTTTATAACGGCTTCCACACAGCAGGCAAGTCTCACGTGAAGGTGATGCATTAGCAGGACACACACACAAAACACACACACACACACACCTGGTTATTCCCTATGAAGGATACGGTCCAAATTACAGTAACAGGGGACGGAGGCTGACTTCACAAGAGACCAAACAACTAAGAAGGACATTGTGGGCCCACTGGAGCAATCATACAAATCAGTCCCAATAGTTAAAAGCCACTCAAATCGACAGGACTCAAATCAGAAGTACTGCTTCCCTCACGGTCCAGAGCCATCCACTCCACTCCTAGGTAATCCCACCAGGTATAGGCACTGACTGCAGAGGAACTGACTCAGTTTATCCCAAATAGGATCTGGGAGCTTATCCTATCGGAAATAAGCTCCCAGTGCCTTAGAGCTTATAACATGAATAAAGAAGTCCTCTGACATAACCCAAGCCAGTAAAGAAACACTGGGGACAGGAGCTGAGCCATGAGACTCAATCTGAATTCCATCCTGGTTTTGGCGTGACACAGTGGAGCGATAGCTACTATATCGCTACTAAGCCCCAGACACACTGTCCCGCTGGTATAAGGGATTTTGGAGCCAGGCGCAGGAATACACAATAGGGTTTTTTTAATACACCCAAAACAAAACATGTATACAAAAACACTGGGCTGTGCCCAAACAAAGGAGTGAGGGTAAACCTGGCTGAACGACGAGGGCCAATACACAGGATAACAGCTGCACCAACGTATAGGTACTCACACCACCAACGGACATGGGAACAATAACCGACAGAGACAGAGGGAACAGAGGGCACATATACAGTTGAAGTCGGAAGTCTACATACACCTTAGCCAAATGCATTTTAACTCAGTTTTTTTTTCACAATTCCTGACATTTAATCCGAGTAGAAACTCCTTGTCTTCGGTCTGTTAGGATCACCACTTTATTTTAAGAATGTGAAACGTCAGAATAATAGTAGAGAAGGATTTATTTCAGTTTTTATTTCACATTTCCAGTGGGTCAGAAGTTTACATAAACTCAATTAGTATTTGGTAGCATTGCCTTTATATTGATTAACTTGGGTCAAACGTTTCGGGTAGCCTTCCACACGCTTCCCACAATAAGTTGGGTGAATTTTGGCCTATTCCTCCAGACAGAGCTGGTGTAACTGAGTCAGGATTGTAGGCCTCCTTGCTCGCACACGTTTTTTCAGTTCTGCCCACAAATCTTCTATGGGATTGAGGTCAGGGCTTTGTGATGGCCACTCTAATACCTTGACTTTGTTGTCCTTAAGCCATTTTGCTGCAACTTTGGAAGTATGCTTGGGGTCATTGTCCATTTGGAAGATCAATTTGCCACCAAGCTTTAACCTCTTGAGATGTTGCTTCAATATATCCACATCATTTTCCTACCTCATGATGTGGAGGGACTAGTGAAGTGCACAAGTCCCTCCTGCAGCAAAGCACCCCCACAACATGATGCTGCCACCCCCATGCTTCATTGTTGGGATGGTGTTCTTCGGCTTGCAAGCCTCCCCCTTTTTCCTCCAAACATAACAATGGTCATTACGGCAAACAGGTTATATTTTTGTTTCATCAGACCAGAAAGACATGTATGATTTTTGTCCCCATGTGCAGTTGCAAACAGTAGCCTGGCTTTTCTATGGCAGTTTTGGAGCAGTGGCTTCTTCCTTGCTTAGCGGCCTTTCGGGTATATTTACAATGTCCTTTGCTGTTGTTCTGGGATTGATTTGCACTTTTCACCACAAAAGTATGTTCATCTCTAGGGAGACAGAACGCGTCTCCTTCCTGAGCAGTATGACGGCTTCGTGGTCCCATGGTGTTCATACTTTGTTTGTACAGATGAATGTGGTACCTTCAGGTGTTTGGAAATTGATCCCAAGGATGAACCAGACTTGTGGAGGTCTACAATTGTTTTTCTGAGGTCTTGGCTGATTTCTTTTGATTTTCCCATGATGTCAAGCAAAGAGGCACTGGGTTGGAAGGTAGGCTTTGAAATACATCCACAGGTACACCTCCAATTGACTCAAATGATTAGCCTATCAGTCAATTAGCCTATCAGAAGCTTCTAAAGCCATGACATACTTTTCTGGAATCTTCCAAGCTGTTTAAAGGCACAGTCAACTTAGTGTGTGTAAACTTTTGACCCACTGGAAATGTTTTAAAGTGAATTATAAGTGAAATAATCTCTCTGTAAACAGTTTTCGGAAAAATTAATTGTGTCATGCACAAAGTAGATGTCCTAACCGACTTGCCAAAACTATAGTTTGTTAACAAGATTTTTGTGGAGTGGTTGAAAAACGAGTTTTAATGAATCCAACCTAAATGTATGTAAACTTCCGACTTCAACTGTATAACATACTAATCAGGGGAAATGGGAACCAGGTGTGTGTAATCAGACAAGACAGTCCTGGGGTTGATGATAATGAATCCCGTTCAGTGAAGCCTAGAAAGCCGGTGACTTAAACCTCCTGAACTGGTGAACAGAATGAGCATCAGTACCAGGGGGATCTGTGACACACACATAATAAACCCTACAGTCACACACACACACACACACACACACACACACACACACACACACACACACACACACACACACACACAGCAGGCTTGCGGTCCAGCCAACCATATAGCCAATCACCCTGTTGAGCTGCTCAAAAAGAAAATGGCATCCATCTCATCTCAGTCCCCAGAGAAGACTACACAGGGTGCATCCTATTCCCTATATAATGTACCCATAGGGCTCTGGTCAAAAGTAGTGCACTATATAGGGAATAGGGTGCCATTTCTGGCTCAGGCATGGAGGACTAGATACCCTCTGCCATTCCCTCTACTGACTTACAGGGGAGGGTTGGTGGAGCTACTGCCGTTACAGAAAACAATGCTGCTACATTTCCTTCGATTGCATCATTACAGTTGAATCCCCCCCTAGCTGACTGGCTGGCAAGGTGAGATACAGCAGTTGTCATGTTTACTGTCTGTCTGTCCCTGTCTGTCCCTGTCTGACACACAGCAGATCCAACCCTGGGGCGGCATGTAGCCTACTGGTTAAAGCGTTGGGCCCGTTATCGAAAGATTGCTGGATCGAATCCCTGCGCTGACAAAGTAAAAATCTGCCATTAACCCACTGTTCCCCGGTAGGCTGTCATTGTAAATAAGAATTTGTTCTTAACTGTCTTGCCTAGTTTAATAAAGGTTCAATTAAAAAATACACATATACACATACTGCAGCCATTCCATCACTGTCAGCTCAGACAATGCCAGCCCTGCAAAAATTAATTTGCCCGTTCTGCTATGCTTTAATAATCTGGAAGAACACAGGCGGAAGGCAGGGAGAATTTACATAGCTCATTGTGACTGTGTAATAATAAGCCTGGCTGTAGAGGCAGATATTTGTTCTCTTATAAACTAGCACACACACAAAGAAATATACACACATAAACAGCATGCTAGCAGTTACCATATACTCCCAGTCATTGTGCTAAGGCTCGTGGGTTGAGTGGGTTGTGCCGTGGCGGAGATCTTTGTGGGCTATTCTCGGCCTTGTCTCAGGACGGTAAGGCGGTGGTTGAAGATATCCCTCTAGTAGTGTGGGGGCTGTGCTTTGGCAAAGTGGGTGGGGTTATATCCTGCTGTTTGGACCTATCCGGGGGAATCGTCGGCCGGGGCCACAGTGTCTGCCGACCACTCCTGTCTCAGCCTCCAGTATTTATGATGCAGTAGTTTATGTGTCAGGGGGGCTATATCTGGAGTATTTCTCCTGTCTTGTGTAAATTTAAGTATGCTGTCTCGAATTCTCTTTCTTTCTTTCTTTCTTTCTTTCTTTCTTTCTTTCTTTCTCTCAGAGGACCTGAGCCCTAGGACCATGCCTCAGGACTACCTGGCCTGATGATTCATTGCTGTCCCCAGTCCACCTGGCCATACTGCTGCTCCAGTTTCAACTGTTCTGCCTGCGGCTATGGAGCCCTGACCTGTTCACCGGATGTGCTACCTGGCCCAGACCTGCTGTTTTCAACACTCTAGAGACAGCAGGAGCGGTAGAGATACTCTGAATGATCGGCTATGAAAAGCCAATGGACATTTACTCCTGAGGTGCTGACCTGTTGAACCCTTGACAACCACTGTGATTATTATTATTCGATCATGCTGGTCATCTATGAACATTTGAACATCTTGGCCATGTTGTGTTATAATCCCCACCCGGCACAGCCAGAAGAGGACTGGCCACCCCTCATAGCCTGGTTCCACTCTAGGTTTCTTCCTAGGTTCTGAGAGGTTTTTCCTAGGTTCTGGCCTTTCTATGGAGATGTTCCTAGCCACCGTGCTTCTACATCTGCATTGCTTGCTGTTTGGGGTTTTAGGCTGGGTTTCTGTACAGCCTTGTGACATCAGCTGATGTAAGAAGGGCTTTATAAATACATTTGATTGATATAAATACGTTTGATTGAGTTAGCACATTTGCTAACACTAGTTAGCCACTTCCTTCAAACCACAGGCAGAGACTTAACAATGGTAACCACAAGTTTATCTGACTCTCATTGCCAAAATTAAGTATACGTTTAACTCTGCAAAGCCATGGCTATCCCACCACCCAGCAGGGTCTCATACCTGCAGTGATCTGAGATGCGGGTTCATTTAGAAAAGACACATCCAAACAATCTACCTGGTCTGTCATCAGCAACCAATCAAATGTGACATCTTTATAAGTGAAGCAGCTCAACCAATGCAATGCTGTCACCAGCACTCTTCACTGCTAAAGCAACCATCAGGACCACAAAGCAAACGGTACAGGGCCCAAATTCATAAAATAGACGTCTCGGAGTTGGAGTGCTGATCTAGGATCAGTGACGCCTTTTAGATCATAATGAATATGATTACATGGACAGGGAGCATGTTATCCTAGATCAGCAGGACTCATACTCTGAGATGCTTCGCCTTCCAGATTACAGGTTACCTCACCTTTATTAACATCATGCATTTAAAAACACCAATCCCCAACACACACAAATATCAGGACATAAACAACCCCCACACACACAAATATCAGGACATAAACAACCCCCCCCACACACACAAATATCAGGACATAAACAACCCCCACACACACACATATCAGGACATAAACAACCCCCACACACACAAATATCAGGACATAAACAACCCCCACACACATAAATATCAGGGCACAAACAACCCCCCCATACACACAAATATCAGGACATAAACAACCCCCACACACACAAATATCAGGGCA
This sequence comes from Oncorhynchus masou masou, assembly GCF_036934945.1. NCBI lineage: Eukaryota > Metazoa > Chordata > Actinopteri > Salmoniformes > Salmonidae > Oncorhynchus > Oncorhynchus masou. The sequence goes on along the minus strand of NC_088237.1, from coordinate 12,126,359 downwards.
CAAACAACCCCCCCCCCATACACATATCAGGACATAAACACCCCACACACATCAGGACATAAACACCCCACACAAACACATATCAGGACATAAACAACCCCCACACACACAAATATCAGGACATAAACAACCCCCCCCCACACACAAATATCAGGACATAAACAACCCCCACACACACAAATATCAGGACATAAACAACCCCCCAACAACACACAAATATCTGGACATAAACAACCCCCACACACACAAATATCAGGACATAAACAACCCCCAAACACACAAATATCAGGACATAAAGAACTCACACACACACAAATATCAGGACATAAACAACCCCTACACACACAAATATCAGCGATAAACAACCCCCCCACACACACACACACACACAAACACACAAATATCAGGGCACAAACAACCCCCCCATACATATATCAGGACATAAACACCCCACACAAACACATATCAGGACATAAACAACCCCCACACACACGAATATCAGGACATAAACAACCCCCACACACACAAATATCAGGACATAAAGAATATAAACAACCCCCCCCCCCACACACAAATATCAGGACATAAACAACCCCCACACACACAAATATCAGGACATAAACAACTCCCACACACACAAATATCAGCATAAAGAATATAAACAACACAAACACACACACAAATATCAGGACATAAACAATATAAACAGGACATAAACACCCCACACAAACACATCAGGACATAAACAACCCACACACAAACAAATATCAGGACATAAACAACCCCCACACAAACACATATCGGGACATAAACAACCCCCACACACACAAATATCAGGACATAAACAACCCCCACACACACAAATATCAGGACATAAACAACCCCCACACACACAAATATCAGGACATAAACAACCCCCACACACACAAATATCAGGACATAAACAACCCCCACACACACAAATATCAGGACATAAAGAACTCCCAAACACACAAATATCAGGACATAAACAACCCCCACACACACAAATATCCGCAATAAACAACCCCCACCCCCATACATAAATATCAGGACACAAACAACCCCCACACACACAAATATCAGGACATAAACAACCCCCACACACACAAATATCAGCGATAAACAACCCCCACACACACACAAATATCAGGGCACAAACAACCCCCCCATACACATATCAGGACATAAACACCCCACACACATCAGGACATAAACACCCCACACAAACACATATCGGGACATAAACAACCCCCACACACACAAATATCAGGACATAAACAACCCCCACACACACAAATATCAGGACATAAACAACCCCCACACACACAAATATCAGGACATAAACAACCCCCACACACAAAAATCAGGACATAAACAACCCCCACATACACAAATATCAGGACATAAACAACCCCCACACACACAAATATCAGGATATAAACAACCCCCACACACACAAATATCAGGACATAAACAACACCCACATAC